>NC_026002.2:72932606-72992606 GCF_000442705.2 Elaeis guineensis | reverse complement strand
GAGGCTAAGTTCAAGAGTCTGTGGTCACAACAGTATGATTGATAGAAAGGAGTTTCCATAAGGATCACAATTGGATTTGAGCTGGTCAAATTTATCATATGACTGATGATGAGTTTTGATGAATTATCCATGATATGTCGTCTAGTCGAAACTCATGATGGAGTGATTGAATCACATGTTAACTACATCATGAGGTTCGTTTTTGGTTCTATTAGATTGTCACTGTTGGGAATAGTGTCTCAAAGTCAATTGTCAGCCTGTTGACGGTTGTGCTCATTTTTGTATATGTACATGAATTATGAATTAATAAAAATTATTTTGACATTGTTCATCACAAAATATTTCATCTTCTAATGAACTCCTATGTTGTGGTGAAGTCCTTAGGATTATTTAGACTCGATAAAGAAGGATTTGTCGTTTAGTCCTTAAATCTGTTCGCGACCAAATGATACGTTGTTACCAAGAACGACAATAATTATCAAGCATAGGTCGCTGTGTGCCATATAGGTTGGTTATCCTCTTAACCAATGAGTGTGGAGACACTGGTATGGCATACAGGTGAGATGTAAAGATACATCTGCACTGAACGTGACCGACTCTGGAGCTATTTCTGCTGTCAAGATTTACCTCGATGGAATATGGGTATAAATATCCCTCCAACCTGAGACTGCCACGGTGACTTGCAAGCAACTCACTGCACTTAGGCACTGGATTATCTGAATTTCTAATTCAGTGACGGAAGGCTGCTGGGTGTAGTCAAGTACTTGACTTGTCGGTGCGTGTGTCAAGATGGGATTGACCACTCTAGTTTAGGAGCTGTGTACAGTCATGTTTTAATTTAGCAAAACCTTGACCAGGGTAGTCTTTGTGAGGAGTCACAGGACTGTTTGAGTTGAGCACGATTCGGATGATCTAATCAGGGTTGATAGTTTAACCCTGAGTCATCCTAAACACAGAGGTCAAAAGGATGAATTATACAGTAACCATATTCACGTAGGTTCTGAGTGTTGCGATTACGATCATTCGACCTATCCGATCGTTGGGTACCATTGCTAGATGGTCACTTCGATTAGTACAGGAATTAGTTCCTGTGCTACCGGCTTAGGTTCGAACCTGTGGGGTCACACACATTAGAGGTTCCTATCTGATCTGATAGCTGGTGAAGAGTCCTTCATGTCTGAGATTCTATGATTGAGAATCAGGATTCTCTGATCATGAATTCCACACATTTTGGATACCGGGGTCAAGAGTCCCACTGGTTTAGGACTCTTCGATCAGGGTTACATATCGATGAATTTTGATGCCCGATTACCCATCAGATTTGGACTCAATATTTATGAGAGATTTAATTAGTGATTTGATCACTAATTAACTCAATTTGATTGAGTAATTAATTTTGGATCAAGTCCAATTGAATTGGATTCAGTTGGGTTTGACCTGATTAGGTTAAGAGTTGACCTAATCGTCGAGATGGTTTGATCCCTGATATGATCAGGGATTGGGCTTAATCAATTCCTGATTTGATTAGGATTTTATTGAACCTAATTAAGCCTAATTAAGTTGAATTTAAATTAGTCTAATTGGGTCTAACTTATTTGGTTCAATTAGGTTGGTTTAAATAATGAAACCACCTTGACCCATTCTCCCTGCACCACCTCACTTCCACTGCACCCATTTGAATTCACAAGAAGGAAGTTCTCATAAATTTTTCCTCACGCAAAGCCCTCCTCATGCCCTACTTTAATGCACCAAATGAGTGGATAAGGATGATTAGTTGGCCATTCAAATTCAAAATAAAAGTTTGAATTTGAATGAGCAACCAATCTTAGCGCCTTGACCTTATCCTCTTTTAACGCCCCATTTATTACATGAGAAAATGTTTCTCATGAAATCACTCATGCACAAATTAAGCCACGCCCTCCTCTTCTCACACCCTTAGTGGATAGGGATAAATTGATTTCCATTTGAATTCAAAATTTGATTTGAATTCAAATGTACAATTACTCATCTTTATCTTCTCACGTGGATAAGATGTTTGACATTATTTTAAAAGGAGGAGAAGAGTGGGGCGTGTGCAAGAAAAATTTTGGAGAGAAAATCTGGGCGTGAGGAATCCTTGTGTGCAAGGTGAAGGTCAATATCCTTTCGAGAGAAAAAGAAAGAAAAGAAAGAAAAAAGTGTGCGCAGGGTTTCAGTGAGTTCTTTAGGGTTTCAGCCTGGAGTTCGAAAAGTGAGAAGGTGAGCTACGAGTGTCGTGAGCCCACCAAATTTTAGAGAGATCTTCAACATCCTCTCAAGCATGTCTGCTGACAATCTGAAGTATCTAAAGAATTGGCAGACATCGATCGAAGAAGTTCGATCAGCATCGACCGTCGAAAGAGCTCTACAACGAGCTAGCACTCGTGAGGAGTCGATCAGATCGGAAGCTTCATATGGATGATCCACAGAGGCCAGATATGTTGTGTGGCTACATCATGATGATCAAACTCTCTCGATGGTGATCAGATTGCAGCGATCTACTACCCGCACAAAGGTATTGTGTTCTGAACACATTACAGTAAAGTGTTTATTGTTCAAATTCGAATTTCAAATTTAAATGCATGCATGCTATATATCATATTTAGATCCTAGTGTAAGATAGATTCTTATTAATTAATTAGATTAATTAATAATTTTTACTATAAAATAGTGATTTTGAAAAAGTTTTAAAATTACCATTTTACCCCTGCACTGATTTTCCCCAAAAATGGTATCAGAGCGGGTTCTTAGATATGATATATATATTTGCATGCGTAGATTAAGTTGTAATCTAAAAGTTTAAATTTAAAATTTAAAATTTGAATTTTGAATTTTGAAAGTTGTTCAAAATTTAAATTTTAAAAATTTAAAATTTAAAATTTGAAATTTAAATTTTGAAATTTGAAATTTAAAATTCAAAAATTTGAAATTCAAAAATTTGAAATTCAAAAATTTAAAATTTAAAATTTAAAATTTGGTTGAAATTTCAAATTTGAAATTCAAAATTTAAAATTCAAAATTTGAAATTCAAAAATTTGAAATTTGAAATTTGAAATTTGTTTGAAATTTAAAATTCAAAATTTAAAATTTAAAATTTAAAATTGATATATTTAGATATACTTAATCCAAGTAGCAAGTAATCGAATTGGGTTGGTTGCAATGGCCATCCGGTCATAAGAGAAAAGTAGGATTTAAAGGCCCTCTCTTCCCATTCGATGGGGTCTCCTATGGCGGTAGGAGTGCCGATGCAATTATATCCTATGCAGATGAAGTAGCGAAAAGAATATTCATGATTTATTTTAATTAAGTTATTTTCTATTATGTAATTAGCAATAGGATTGCTATTTATGAAATATGCTGATCTATTTGTGAAATGAGTCAACATATTTGGTGAACAGAAAATAAAACCTTTCAAATTTGAAAATTATTTTCGAAATGCCAAACCCTGACCTATCAGCCCAAATACTCAATTAAAAGAATTAAGTGTTGTCTAGTAGGTCTAGAATTATGAATTAAGACCTAAGACAATTGCATAAACTTGTGGGTCAATGGGTTAGATGGATTAGGTCCATAATTGGGTTAGACCTAAGGTTAGCTTAAAGAAATGGATTAAATTAGAGTAATTGGTCAAATCTAATCAAAAGTTGAATTAGATTAGGTCAAGGATACTCTAGACTCAACTCCAATAGTTGTAGTTGAATGGGTCCATGTCTTTAACTTGACCAAGATGGACTTAATTCATGGCTACGCGGTGGAACCCTATTTACTAAGTTGATCAAATTAAAACTAATGAACCGGTTGGTGTCTAAGGTAAGTTTGGCAGTTTGACCAGTGATTTTTAAGCAGGAGCTACTTGCAGTGATTCGATCTCTGACGAGTTAATGGCTTATCCCCACCACTGATCTCACTTACCTGGCCAACCTGATGAATTAGGTTTAGATTAGATCACTTGATGATTAGGGCTCACCCATGTCATTAGGTAAATCAGTTTGACTGATTTAGGTGCTCCTAATGCCAGTTTTAAGTAAATCCTTTTTAATCTAACTTGATGAAGTCAGTGGGAGGATTGAAATTGGCTGGATATTTTCTTTTCTTCGATTCTTTAATAAAATCCTCAAAAATTATTAGGTCCTAAAAATGATTAAGTTATATTGATAACTAAATCATAGCCTCCCATTAAGTGAGTGATAATAAGTCCATTAGTTTAATAATCATTGGAGGTCCAAAGGCCTGGTGCTTATTGACTAATGGAATTATCATTCATAATATGATAATTTGGTTTGAGTCTCTCTGATGGTGGTCAGGTTGGCCGACCAAAGTCGTGCCTGATCATTTATTGGTCCGATTCACCAAATCAAATCATGTTAATGGTTGGACCTAACCAGATCTTTTCAGTGGAGGCCAAAGCTTACTGATTAGGTTCAGGGGCAAAATCAATTATTAGAAGTTGTTTAGAGAAACAACTGGTTATGAACCTATCCATAGATGCACATTGGTTGACTAACCAAAGTTGGGCTCGTGTGTAGTCTGTGTGGATTCTAGTACCCACTAAGGAATTAAAGTAATTCCTCGAATTGTAGGTTGAGGCTACCAATTCGTAAAAATATTGGGATAAACTTTAGACTAAAGTTCAAGTCTTTAGTATTAATAATTTATGTACTAATATAGGTCCGATTTTTTCTTATGCAGCTATGGCCACTACCCTTTCGCTCCGGTCATTATTAGATAATAACAAGCTCATGGGACCTAATTTCGATAGCTGGTATCGAAAATTAAAAATCATCCTTGAGCATGAGCGGATCCTTTATGTAGTAACAGATCCGACACCTGAGGAGCCAGCCTCGAACGCTAGAGGGGTGGTCCGAGACACTTACCAGAAGTGGCTCAATGACCGCCACCACCGTTCGGTGCATTATGCTGGCGACAATGAATGATGAGTTCAGCCGTAGGTTCGGGAACGTCCAACCACAGGAGATGCTTCAAATGTTGAACGACTCCTTTGGCACGCCTGACGACATTGAAAGGCACAAAACTAGTTGTGCCATTTTCAATGCTCGGATGAGGGATGGAGCCTCAGTCACTGATCATGTACTGTACATGATCGAAATGATTGAGCACCTAAGTAAACTGGGCTTTCCTCTGCACGAGCAGCTCGGTAAGGATGCGATCCTTAATTCTCTGCCCAAGTCCTACCTTCCCTTCTTTACTCATTTTCGAATGACAAAGCCTGCAGCGAACTACCACGGCTTGTTGGGGTTGCTGCAGAACTTTGAGAAGGACCACCAGCTCCATAAGGAGTCGGTAAATATTGTGGGAGGGTCTTCTTCTGGTCATCGACCCTCTAATAAAGGGAAGAAGAATAAGAAGAAGAAGATTAAGAAGGTGCAGCCGCATACTGGGATGTCTGCACAGGGTCAGACCAAGAAGTGCAAGCCCGACCAGAGCCAGGCGGAGTGCTTCTTTTGCAAGAAGCAGGGGCACTGTAAGAGAAACTGTCCTCTATACATTGCTTCACTGGACCCGAACAGGCCGAAGAAGAAGTAAGGTACTTATATGATAACACCTTGCAACTTTTTTATTTGTGATACTACTGCCTGGGTATTAAATACCAGAAGCCCTTATCATATTTACAATTCGATGCAGGGTCTGCAGGTCAATAGGAGATTTGATGAAGGCGAGAGATTCCTGAACGTTGGAGATGGAAGCAAAGTTTCAATTCTAGCATTAGGAATCATGAACCTTGTAATCAATTCTCGAAATATAATTCTGAGTGAATGTCACTATTATCCAAGCTTTTTATTAAATATTATTTCTGTAGGCCTTTTGGCCATGAACGATTATCAATTTTTAATAAAAGAAAATGTTTGCAATATCATTTTGAATGGTGTTACAATGTTTGTTGGATAACTTAATAATGGAATTTACTTTCTATCACAACCTGTTAATGTGGTTCAAACCTTCGGTAAACATCCTAGAATAGATAATGTGTCAGAAGTCTACCTTTGGCACTGTAGGCTAAGTCATATCAATAAGAACAGGATAAACAGGTTGGCTCAAGAAGGAATTCTTGAAGTAGGTGATTATGAATCACTTCCAACCTGTGAGTCTTGTCTTCTTGATAAAATAACCAAGTCACTTTTTACTGAAAAAGATGAGCGAGCCAGTGAACTCTTGGCTCTGGTACATTCTGATGTATGTGGACCCATGAGCTCAAGTGCAAGAGGTGGATATTTCTACTTCATAACCTTCTCAGACGACCTATCGAGGTATGGGTATGTCTATTTAATGAAGCATAAGTCGGAGTCGTTTGAAATATTCAAACTATTCCGAAATGAGGTAGAAAAACAAACTGAAAAGTATATTAAAACTCTTCGATCTGATCGAAAAGGTGAATACCTTTCCAATGATTTTCTGACATATCTTGGGGAGAATGGATTCTCTCTCAGTGGACACCTCCTAGAACACCACAGCATAATGGTGTGTCTGAAAGGAGGAATCGGACCTTGTTGGACATGGTTCGATCCATGATGGGGTTTGCTGATCTACCGATCTTTCTTTGGGGATATGCACTCGAATCGGCTTGTTACCTTCTAAATAGGGTTCCGAGTAAGTCTGTAACCAAAACGCCATATGAGATATGGATAGTGTGGAAAAATTCAGTGCAGGGGTAAAATGATAATTTTAAAACTTTTTCAAAATTATGATTTTATAATGAAAAAATATTAATTAATTTAATTAATTAATATAAATTTATCCTACACTAGGATCTAAATATGATATATAGCATGCATGCATTTAAATTTGAAATTCAAATTCAAAAAGTAAACACTTTACTGTAATGCATTCAGAACACAATACTTTTGTGCGGGTAGTAGATCGCCGCAATCTGATCACCGTCGGGAGTATCTGATCATCGTGATGCAGTCACACAGCATGTCTGGCCTCTGCGGATCATCCACACGAAGCTTCCGATCTGATCGACTCCTCACGAGTGCTAGCTCGTTGTAGAGCCCTTTTAACGGTCGATGCTGATCGAACTCCTTCGATCAATGTCTGCCGATTCTTTGGATGTTCCGGATCATCAACAGACATACTTGAGAGGATGTTGAAGATCTCTTTAAAATTTTGTGGGCTCACGACACTCGTAGCTCACTTTCTCACTTCCCAAACCCCAGGCTAAAACTCTAGGGAACTCACCGAAAACCTTGCACCCACTTTTCTTTCTTTTCTTTCTTTTTCTCTTGGATGGATATGGACTTCCTTCTCACGCAAAAGACTTCTCACGCTCCAAAATTTTTCTTCAAAAATCTTCTTTTTGCATGCCCCACTTTTCTCCTCCTTTTATAACAACGTCAAACGTCTTATCCAAAAGAAAGGATAAAGATGAGTAATTGCACATTTGAATTCAAATCAAATTTTGAATTTAAATGGACACCAACTCATCCCTTATCCACTAAAGGTGTGAGGCGTGGCTTAAATTATGCATGGAGTGATTTCATAAGAAATCTTTTCTCATGTAATAAATGGGGCATAAAAAAAGGGATAAGGTGCAAAGATTGATTGTCCATTCAAATTCAAACTTTATTTTGAATTTGAATGGCCAACCAATCATCCTTATCCATTCATATGGCACATTAAAGTGGGACATGGAGAGGGCTTGGCATGTGGAAATAATTCATGAGAAGTTCCTTCTTATGAATTCAAATGGGTGCAATGGAAGTGAGGTGGCGCATGGAGATTGGGTCAAGGTGGTTTAATTATTTAAACCAATCTAATTGAACCAAATAAGTTAGGTCCAATTAGACTAATTTAAATCCAACTTAATTAGGCTTAATTAGGCTCAATAAAATCTTAATCAAATCAGGAATTGACTAAGCCCAACCCCTGATCAAATCAGGGACCAAACCATCTTGACGATTAGGTCAACTCTTAACCTAATCGGATCAAACCCAACTGAATCCAATTCAATTGGACTTGATCCAAAAATAATTACTCAATCAAATTGAGTTAATTAGTGATCAAAATACTAATTAAATCTCTCATAAATATTGAGTCCAAATTCGATGGGCAATCGGGCATTAGAATTCATCGATATATAACCCTGATCGAAAAGTCCCAACCAGTGGGACTCTTGACCCCAATACCCATAATGTATGGAACTCATGATTAGAGAATCCTGATTCTCGATCACTGAGTCCCAAACATGTAGGATTCTACATCAGCCATCAGATCAGATAGGAACCTCTAATGTGTGTGACCCTGCAGGTTCGAACCTAAGCCGGTAGCATAGGAAACAATTCCTGTACTAATCGAAGTGACCATCTAGCAATGGTACTCGACATCCGAATTGATCGAAAAGTCACAATCGCAACACTCAGAACCTACATGAATATGGTTACTGTATAATTCATCCTTTTGACCCCTATGTTTAGGATGACTCAGGGTTAAACTGTCAACCCTAATTAGATCATCCGAATCGTGCTCAACTCAAACAGTCCTGTGACTCCTCACAAGGACTACCCTGGCCAAGGTTTTGCTAAATTGAAACACGACTGTACATAGCTCCTAAACTGGAGTGGTCAATCTCATCTTGACACACGCACCGACAAGTCAAGTACTTGACTACACCCAGCAGCCTTCCGTCACTGAATTAAAAATTCAGGTAGTCCAGTGCCTAAGTGCAGTAAGTTGCTTGCAAGTCACCGTGATGGTCTTAGGTCGGAGGGATATTTATATCCATATTCTATCGGAGCAAATCTTGACAGCAGAAATAGCTCCGGAGTCGGTCATATTCAGTGCAGATGTACCCTTACATCTCACCTGTATGCCATACTAGTGTCTCCACACTCATTGGTTAAGAGGACAACCAACCTATATGGCACACAATGACCTATGCTTGATAAATATTGTCATCCTTAGTAACAACGTATCATTTGATCGCGAACAGATTTAAGGACTAAACGACAAATCCTCCTTTGTCGAGTCTAAATAGTTCTAAGGACTTCACCACAACATAGGAGTTCATTAGAAGATGAAATATTTTATGATGAAAAAATACTAAAATAATTTTTATTAATTCATAATTCATATACAAATACAAAAATGAGCACAACCGTCAATAGGCTGACGATTGGCTTTGGGACACTATTCCCAATAATCTCTCACTTGGCCTAAAACCAATCGGTGCAGTATCTAATACCCATCTTCGACTTGTAGTTGTCGAACTCCTTCACTGTAATGGTTTTAGTGAATGAGTCAGCCAGGTTCTCCTTCCCGTCGATCTTCTGAAGATCGACGTCACCTCGATCCATAATTTTTCGGATGAGATGGTAGCGACGCAGAATATGCTTCGTCTGCTGGTGTGCCTTTGGTTCCTTCGCCTGAGCAATGGCTCCAGAGCTGTCACAGTAGAGCAGAACTGGACCAACAAGAGAGGGTGCTACTCCGAGCTCGGTGATGACTTTTCTCAGCCACACCGCTTCTTTGGCAGCATCTGATGCGGTGACATACTCCACTTCACAAACTGAATCAGCCACTGTGTGCTGCTTGAAACTTTTCCAGCAGATAGCCCCACCATTAAGGGTAAAAATAAATCCCGACATACTTTTGCTGTCATCGTGATCAGACTGGAAACTAGAGTCTGTAAACCTTATAAGTCTCAAGTTCGATTCACCATAAACAAGCCACTGGTCCTTAGTATTTCTTAAATACTTTAGGATAATTTTAACAACCTTCCAGTGATTCTCCCCTGGATCAGATTGGTATCTACTCACTACCCCTGGTGAGTATGCCACATCTGGTTGTGTACATATCATGGCGTACATGATAGATTCCACTGTCGAAGTATATGGAATCCTACCCATATGCTCTCTCTCTTGAGGTGTTGTCGGACAATCCCTCTTCAAGAGAAAAATTTCATGGCCTATCGAAAGATAGCCTTTCTTGGAATTCTCCATGCTGAACCTCTTCAGCATAGTATCAATGTATGTGGACTGAGATAAACCAAGCAACCTTTTAGATCTATCCCTATAGATCCTAATTCCTAGGATGTAGGAAGCTTCTCCCTGATCCTTCATGGAGAACTGTGACGACAGCCAAATCTTTATTTCCTGTAACACAGGGACATCATTCCCAATTAAGAGAATGTCATCCACATACAATACAAGAAATACTACTACTGGACCGTTAGCCCACTTATAAATGCATGGCTCTTCTCTGTTCTTAATGAAGCCATACATCTTGATCATCTTATCAAAACGTATGTTCCAACTCCGTGATGCCTGCTTAAGTCCATAAATGGACCTCTGTAGCCTCCACACCTTAGACTCATCTATGGATGTGAATCCTTCAAATCGTATCATATACACCTCTTCATCCAGCTCTCTGTTTATAAAAATTATCTTCACATCCATCTGTCAGATTTCATAGTCCAGATGAGCAGCTAATGCAAGTATAATCCGAATGGATTTGAGCATTGCCACAGGAGAAAACATCTCGTCATAGTCTATACCATAACGTTGACGATATCCCTTGGCAACCAGACGGGCTTTATAGGTTTCCACCTTTCCGTCTGCGCCCCTCTTCCTCTTGAAGACCCACTTACACCCTATGGGTTTATCTCCTTCGGGTGGGTCAACCAATGTCCACACATCGTTGATCTTCATGGACTCCATTTCGGATTTCATGGCTTCTAGCCATTTCTCAGAGTCGGATCTCTGCATTGCATCCATGTAGGCGATCGGATCCTCATCATTTTCATCAAGTTCGATAGGATCATCGTCCCAGACTAAGAAACTATAGTATCTGTCCGGTTGACGTGGTACTCTACCAGATCGCCTTAAGGGTGCTTGAACAATGGGCTTCGGATCTGATCTAATCAAATCCGATTCAGGTTCAACAACTTATGTCGATTTTTCTACCTATCAAACTTTGGTAAGTTTGACCTTAGAGGCAACAGTCCCTTCACCAAGGAACTTTTTTTCCAAAAAGATTGCCTTAAGGCTGACAAACACCTTTTGCTCATCAGTCAGGTAGAAATAATACCCTTTGGTCTCTTTTGGGTACCCTATAAAATTACACTTGTCAGACCTAGGTCCTAGCTTATTCGTAATTAAACGTTTAACATAAGTCGGACACCCCCAAACCCTAATGTGCGAGAGTACTGGCTTACGTCCTATCCATATCTCATATGGCGTTTTGGTTACAGACTTACTCGGAACTCTATTTAGAAGGAACAAGCCGATTCGAGCACATATCCCCAGAGGAAAATCGACAAACCAGCAAACCCCATCATGGATCGAACCATGTCCAACAAGATCCGATTCCTCCTTTCAGATACACCATTATGTTGTGGTGTTCTAGGAGGAGTCCACTGAGAGAGAATCCCATTCTCTCCAAGATATGTCAGAAAATTATTGGAAAGGTATTCACCTCCTCGATCAGATCGAAGAGTTTTAATACACTTTTTAGTTTATTTTTCTACCTCATTTCAAAATAGTTTGAACATTTCAAACGACTCCGATTTATGCTTCATTAAATAGACATACCCATACCTCGATAGGTCATCTGTGAAGGTTATGAAGTAGAAATATCCACCTCTTGCACTTGAGCTCATGGGTCCACATACATCAGAATGTACCAAACCCAAGAGTTCACTGGCTCGCTCACCTTTTTCAGTAAAAGGTGATTTGGTCATTTTACCAAGAAGACAGGACTCACAGGTTGGAAGTGATTCACAATCACCTACTTCAAGAATTCCTTCTTAAGCCAATCTGTTTATCCTGTTCTTATTGATATGACCTAGCCTACAGTGCCAAAGGTAGACTTCTGACACATTATCTATTCTAGGACGTTTACCGAAGGTTTGAACCACATTAACAGGTTGTGATAAAAAGCAAATTCCATTATTAAGTTGTCCAACAAATATTGTAACACCATTCAAAATGATATTACAAATATTTTCTTTTATTAAAAATTGATAACCGTTCATGACCAAAAGGCCTACAGAAATAATATTTAATAAAAAGCTTGGACAATAGTGACATTCACTCAGAATTATATTTTGAGAATTGATTACAAGGTTCCATCTCCAACATTTAGGAACCTCTCGCCTTCATCAAATCTCCTACTGACCTGCAGACCCTGCATCGAATTGCAAATATGATAAGGGCTTCCGGTATCCAATACTCAGGCAGTAGTATCACAAATGAAAAAGTTGCAAGGTGTTATCATATAAGTACCTTGCTTCTTCTTTGGCCTGTTCGGGTCCAGTGAGGTAATGTATAGAGGACAGTTCCTCTTTCAGTGCCCCTGCTTCTTGCAAAAGAAGTACTCCGCCTGGCTCTAGTCGGGCTTGCGCTTCTTGGTCTGACCCTGTGCAAATGTCCCAGCATGCAGCTGCACCTTCTTATTCTTCTTCTTCTTGTTCTTCTTCTTCCCTTTCTTAAAGGGTCGACGATCAGAAGAAGACCCTCCCACAACATTCACCGACTCCTTATAGAGCTGGTGATCCTTCTCAAAGTTCTGTAGCAACCCCAACAAACCATGGTAGTTCACTGCAGGCTTTGTCATCCGAAAATGAGTATAGAAGGGGAGGAAGGACTTGGGCAATGAATTAAGGATCGTATCCTTACCGAGCTGCTTGTGAAGGGGAAAGCCCAGTTTACTTAGGTGCTCAATCATTCCGATTATGTATAGTACATGATCAGCGACTGAGTCTCCATCCCTTATCCGAGCATTGAAAATGGCACAACTAGTTTTGTGCCTTTCAATGTTGTCAAGCATGCCAAAGGAGTCGTTCAACATTTGAAGCATCTCCTGTGGCTGGGCATTCTCAAACCTGTGGCTGAACTCATCATTCATTGCCGCCAGCATAATGCATCGAACAGTGGTGCGGTCATTGAACCACTTTTGATAAGTATCTCGGACCGTCCCTCTAACGTTCGGGGCTGGCTCCTCAGATGCCGAATCCGTTACTACATAAAGGATTCACTCATGCTCAAGGATGATTTTTAATTTTTGATACCAGCTATCGAAATTAGGTCCCATGAGCTTGTCATTATCCAATAATGACTGGAGGGACAGGGTAGTGGCCATAGTTGCATAAAGAAAAATCAGACCTCTATTAGTACATAAATTATAAATACTAAAGACTTGCACTTTAGTCTAAAGTTTCTCCTAGTATTTTTACGAACTGGTAGCCTCAACCTCTAATTCGAGGAATTACTTTAATTCTTTAGTGGGTACTAGAATCCACACAGACTACACACGAGCTCAACTTTGGTTGGTCAACCTATGTGCATCTATGGGTAGGTTCATAACCAGTTGTTTCTCTAAATAACTTCTAGTAATTAATTTTGCCCCAGAACCTAATCAGTAGGCTTTGGCCTCCACTGAAAAGATCTAGTTAGGTCCAACCATTAACATGATTTGATTTGGTGAATCGAACCAATAAATGATCAGGCCCGACTTTGGCCGGCCAACCTGACCACCATCAGAAAGACTCAAACCAAATTATCATATTATGAATGATAATTTCATTAGTAAATAAGCATCAGGCCTTTGGGCCTCCAATGATTATTAAACTAATGGACTCATTATCACTCACTTAATGGGAGGCTATGACTTAGTTATCAATATAACTTAATCATTTTTAGGGACCTAATAATTTTTGAGGATTTTATTAAAGGATAGATGAGAAGAAAATATCCAACCAATTTCAATCCTTCCACTGACTTCACCAAGTCAGATTAAAAAAAGATTTAATTAAAGCTGGCATTAGGAGCACCTAAATCAGTCAAACTGATTTACCTAATGACATGGGTGAGCCCTAATCACCAAGTGATCTAATCAAAATCTAATTCACCAGGTTGGCTAGGTAAGTGAGATCAGTGGTGGGGATAAGCCATTAACTCGTCAGAGATCGAATCACTGCGAGTAGCTCTCGCTTAAAAATCACTGGTCAAACTGCCAAACTTATCTTAGGCACCAACCAGTTCATTAGTTTTAATTTGATCAACTTAGTAAATAGGGTTCCACCGTGTAGCCATGAATTAAGTCCATCTTGGTCTAGTTAAAGACATTGACGCATTCAACTACAACTATTGGAGTTGAGTCTAGAGTATCCTTGACCTAATCTAATTCAACTTTTGATTAGATTTGATCAATTATTCTAATTTAGTCCATTTCTTTAAACTAACCTTAGGTCTAACCCAATTATGGACCTAATCCATCTAACCCATTAACCCACAAGTTTATGCAATTGTCTTAGGTCTTAATTCACAATTCTAGACCTACTAGACAACACTTAATTCTTTTAATTAAGTATTTGGGCTAATGGGTCAAGGTTTGGCATTTCAAAAATAATTTTTAAATTTGAAAGATTTTATTTTCTGTTCACCAAATATGTTGACTCATTTCACAAATAGATCAGCACATTTCATAAATCGTAATCCTATTGCTAATTACATAACAGAAAATAACTCAATCAAAATAAATCATGAATATTCCTTTAGATCTAATCTAACACATTCATGATAAATTTTACAATTGAACCTTTACAATTAATTTCTTTCGCTGCTTCATCTGCATAGGATATAATTATAGCGGCACCCCTACTGCCATAGGAGATCCCATCGAATGGGAGGAGAGGGCCTTTAAACCCTGCTTTTCTCCTATGACCGGACGGTCATGGCAACTAACCCAATTCAATTACTTGCTACTTGGATCAAGTATATCTAAATATATCAATTTTAAAATTTAAATTTTAAATTTCAAATTTTAAATTTTAAATTTTGAATTTCAAATTTCAAACAAATTTCAAATTTCAAATTTCAAATTTTTGAATTTCAAATTTTGAATTTCAAATTTTTGAATTTCAAATTTTGAATTTCAAATTTTGAATTTTAAATTTTGAATTTCAAATTCTAAATTTCATCAAAATTTCAAATTTTGAATTTTGAATTTCAAATTTTTGAATTTTGAATTTCAAATTTCAAATTTCAAATTTTAAATTTCAAATTTTTAAATTTTGAATTTTGAACACATTTCAAATTTCAAAATTCAAATTTTTGAATTTTGAATTTCGAACAACTTTCAAAATTTAATTTCAAATTTTGAATTTTAAATTTTAAATTTAAACTTTTAGATTATAACTTAATTTACACATGCAAATATATATATCATATCTAAGAACCCGCTCTGATATCATTTTCGAAAAAATTCTGTGTAGGGGTAAAATGATAATTTTAAAACTTTTTTAAAATTATGATTTTACAGTAAAAAAATATTAATTAATCTAATTAATTAATATAAATTTACTCTATACTAGGATCTAAATATGATATATAGCATGCATGTATTTAAATTTGAAATTCAAATTCTAACAGTAAATACTTTACTGTAATGTGTTCAGAATACAATACCTTTGTGCGGGTAGTAGATCATCATAATCTGATCACCGTCGGAAGAGTCTGATCATCGCAACACAGCCACACAATGTGTCTGGCCTCTGCAGATCGTCCACACAAAGCTCTCGGTCTGATCGACTCCTCACGAGTTCTAGCTCGTTGTAGAGCCCTTTTGACGGTCGATGCTGATCGAACTCCTTCGATCGATGTCTGTCGATTCTTTAGATGCTCTGGATTGTCAACAGACATGCTTGAGAGGATGTTGAAGATCTCTCTAAAATTTTGTGGGCTCACGACACTCGTAGCTCACTTTCTCACTTCCCGAACCCTAGGCTAAAACTCTAGGGAACTCACCGAAAACCATCCACCCATTTTTCTTTTTTTTTTTTCTTTTTCACTTGGAAGGATATGGACTTTCTTCTCATGCACAAGACTTATCACACTCCAAAATTTTTCTCCAAAAATCTTCTTTTTGCACGTCCCACTTTTCTCCTCCTTTTATAACAACGTCAAACGTCTTATCCAAAAGAAAGGATAAAGATGAGTAATTGCACATTTGAATTCAAATCAAATTTTGAATTCAAATGGACACCAACTCATCCCTTATCCACTAAAGGCGTGAGGCATGGCTTAAATTGTGCATGGAGTGATTTCATGAGAAATCTTTTCTCATGTAATAAATGGGGCGTAAAAAAAGGGATAAGGTGCAAAGATTGATTGCCCATTCAAATTCAAACTTTATTTTGAATTTGAATGGCCAACCAATCATCCTTATCCATTCATATGGCATATTAAAGTGAGACGTGGAAAGGACTTGGCGTGAGAAAATAATTCATGAGAAGTTTCTTCTCATGAATTCAAATGGGTGCAATGGAAGTGAGGTGGCGCATGGAGATTGGGTCAAGGTGGATTAATTATTTAAACCAACCTAATTGAACCAAATAAGTTAGGTCCAATTAGACTAATTTAAATCCAACTTAATTAGACTTAATTAGGCTCAATAAAATCCTAATTAAATCAAGAATTGACTAAGCCCAACCCCTGATCAAATCAGGGACCAAACCATCTTAACGATTAGGTAAACTCTTAACCTAATCGAGTCAAACCCAACTGAATCCAATTCAATTAGACTTGATCCAAAAATAATTACTCAATCAAATTGAGTTAATTAGTGATCAAATCACTAATTAAATCTCTTATAAATACTGAGCCCAAATTCGATGGGCAATCGGGCATCAGAATTCATCGATATGTAACCCCGATCGAAAAGTCCCAACCAGTGGGACTCTTGACCCCGGTACCCATAATGTATGGAACTCGTGATCAGAGAATCCTGATTCTCGATCACTGAGTCCCAAATATGTAGGATTCTACATCAGCCATCAGATCAGATAGGAACCTCTAATGTGTGTGACCCTGCAGGTTCGAACCTAAGCTGTTAGCACAGGAACCAATTCCTGTACTAATCGAAGTGACCATCTAGCAATGGTACCCGACATTCGAATAGGTCGAAAAGTCACAATCACAATACTCAGAACCTACATGAATATGGTTACTGTATAATTCATCCTTTTGACCCCGGTGTTTCGGATGACTCAGGGTTAAACTGTCAACCCTGATCAGATCATCCGAATCGTGCTCAACTCAAACAGTCCTGTGACTCTCCACAAGGACTACCCTGGCCAAGGTTTTGCTAAATTGAAACACGACTGTACACAGCTCCTAAACTGAAGTGGTCAATCTCATCTTGACACACGCACCGACAAGTCAAGTACTTGACTACACCCAGTAGCCTTCCGTCACTGAATTAAAAATTCAGGTAGTCCAGTGTCTAAGTGCAGTGAGTTGCTTGCAAATCACCATGGCGATCTCAGGTCGGAGGGATATTTATACCCATATTCCATCGGAGCAAATCTTGACAGCAGAAATAGCTCCAGAGTCGGTCACGTTCAGTGCAGATGTACCCTTACATCTCACCTGTATGCCATACCAGTGTCTCCACACTCATTGGTTAAGAGGACAACCAACCTATATGGCACACAACGATCTATGCTTGATAAATGTTGTCGTCCTTGGTAACAACATATCATTTGGTCGCAAACAGATTTAAGGACTAAATGACAAATCCTCCTTTGTCGAGTCTAAATAGTCCTAAGGACTTCACCACAACATAGGAGTTCATTAGAAGATGAAACATTTTGTGATGAAAAAATACCAAAATAATTTTTATTAATTCATAATTCATGTACAAATACAAAAATGAGTACAACCATCAACAGGCTGACGATTGGCTTTGGGACACTATTCCCAACAGATAGGACGTAAGTCAGTACTCTCGCACCTTAGTATTTGGGGGTGTCCAGCTTATGTTAAACATTTAATTACGGACAAGCTTGGACCTAGGTCTGACAAGTGTAATTTTATAGAGCATCCAAAAAAGATCAAAGGGTATTACTTCTACCTAGCTGATGAGCAAAAAGTGTTTGTCAGCCTTAAAGCAATCTTTTTGGAAAGGGAGTTCCTTGGTGAAGGGACTGTTGCCTCTAAGGTCAAACTTGACAAAATTCGACAGGTGAAAAATCCGACGCAAGTTGCTGAACCAAATTTGATTAGATCAGATCCGGAGCCCATTGATCAAGCACCCTTAAGGCGATCTGGTAGAGTACCATGTCAACCAGATAGATACTATGATTTCTTGGTCCAGGACGACGATCCTATCGAACTTGATGAAAACGATGAGGATCCGATCACCTACATGGATGCAATGCAGAGTCCCGACTCTGAAAAATGGCTAGAGGCCATGAAATCCAAAATGGAGTCCATGAAGGTCAACGATATGTGGACATTGGTTGACCCACTCGAAGGAGTAAAACCCATAGGGTGTAAGTGGGTCTTCAAGAGAAAGAGGGGCGCAGACGGAAAGGTGGAAATCTATAAAGCCCGTCTGGTTGCCAAGGGATATCGTCAACATTATGGTATAGACTATGACGAGATATTTTCTCCTGTGGCAATGTTCCAATCTATTCAGATTATGCTTGCGATAGCAGCCCATCTGGACTATAAAATCTGACAGATGGATGTAAAGACAGCTTTCCTAAATGAAGAGCTAGATGAAGAGGTGTATATGATACAACCTGAAGGATTCACATCCACTGATGAGTCTAAGGTGTGCAGACTACAGAGGTCCATTTATGGACTTAAGTAGGCATCCTGGAGTTGGAATATATGTTTTGATAGGACGATCAAGACGTATGGCTTCGTTAAGAACGAAGAAGAGCCCTGCATTTATAAGTGGGCTAATGGTCTAGTAGTAGTATTTCTTGTATTATATGTAGATGACATTCTCTTAATGGAGAATGATATCCCTGCAATACAGGGAATAAAGATTTGGCTGTCGTCACAATTCTCCATGAAGGATCTGGGAGAAGCTTCCTACATCCTAGGGATGAGGATCTATAGGGATAGATCTAAAAGGTTGCTTGATTTATCCCAGTCTACGTACATAGATACTATGCTGAAGAGGTTCAGCATGAAGAATTCCAAGAAAGGCTATCTACCGATAGGCCATGGAATTTCTTTCTCGAAGAGGGATTGTCCGACAACACCTCAAGAGAGAGTGCATATGGGTAGGATTCCATATGTTTCGACAGTGGGATCTATCATGTATGCCATGACATGTACACGACCAAATGTGGCATACTCACTAGGGGTAGTGAGTAGATACCAATCTGATCCAGGGGAGAATCACTGGAAGGTTGTTAAAACCATCCTGAAGTATTTAAGAAATACTAAGGACCAGTGGCTTGTTTATGGTGAATCAGACTTGAGACTTATAGGATTTACAGACTCTAGTTTCCAATCTGATCACGATGATAGCAAAAGTGTGTCAGGATTTATTTTTACCCTTAATGGTGGGGCTATCTGCTGGAAGAGTTTCAAGCAACACACAGTGGCTGATTCAGTTTGCGAGGTGGAGTATGTCGCTGCATCAGATGCAGCCAAAGAAGCGGTGTGGCTGAGAAAATTCATCACCGAGCTCGGAGTAGCACCCTTCCTTGTTGGTCTAGTTCTGCTCTACTGTGACAGCTCTGGAGCCATTGCTCAGACAAAGGAACCCAAGGCACACCAGCGGATGAAGCATATTCTGCGCTGCTACCATCTCATCCAGAAAATTATGGATCGAGCTGACGTCGATCTTTAGAAGATGGACGGAAAGGAGAACCTGGCCAACCCATTCACTAAAACCATTGCAGTGAAAGAGTTCGACGACTACAAGTCGAAGATGGGTATTAGATACTGCACCGATTGGCTTTAGGCCAAGTGGGAGATTGTTGGGAAAAGTATCCCAAAGTCAATCGTCAGCCTGTTGACGGTTGTGCTCATTTTTATATATGTACATGAATTATGAATTAATAAAAATTATTTTGATATTTTTCATCACAAAATGTTTCATCTTCTAATGAACTCCTATGTTGTGGTGAAGTCCTTAGGACTATTCAAACTCAACAAAAGAGGATTTGTCGTTTAGTCCTTAAATCTGTTCGCGACCAAATGATACGTTGTTACCAAGGACGACAACGTTTATCAAGCATAGGTCATTGTGTGCCATATAGGTTGGTTGTCCTCTTAACCAATGAGTGTAAAGACACTGGTCTGGCATACAGGTGAGATGTAAGGGTACATCTACACTGAACATGACCGACTCCGGAGCTATTTCTACTGTCAAGATTTACTCTGATGGAATATGGGTATAAATATCCCTTCGACCTGAGACCGCCATAGTGACTTGCAAGCAACTCACTACACTTAGGCACTGGACTACCTGAATTTCTAATTCAGTGACGGAAGGCTGCTGGGTATAATCAAGTACTTGACTTATCGGTGCGTGTGTCAAGATGGGATTGACCACTCCAGTTTAGGAGCTATGTACAGTCGTATTTTAATTTAGCAAAACCTTGGCTAGGGTAGTCTTTGTGAGGAGTCACAGGACTGTTTGAGTTGAGCATGATTTGGATGATCTAATCAGGGTTGACAGTTTAACCCTGAGTCATCCTAAACACAGAGGTCAAAAGGATGAATTATACAGTAACCATATTCACGTAGGTTTTGAGTATTGCGATTGCGACCATTCGACCTATCTGGTCATCGGGTACCATTGCTAGATGGTCACTTCGATTAGTACAGGAATTGGTTCCTGTGCTACCGGCTTAGGTTCGAATCTGCGGGGTCACACACATTAGAGGTTCCTATCTGATCTGATAGCTGGTGAAGAGTCCTTCATGTCTGGGATTCTGTGATCGAGAATCAGGATTCTCTGATCATGAATTTCACACATTTTGGGTATCGGGGTCAAGAGTCCCACTGGTTTAGGACTCTTCGATCAGGGTTACATATCGATGAATTCTGATGTCCGATTATCCATCGAATTTGGACTCAATATTTATGAGAGATTTATTTAATGATTTGATCACTAATTAACTCAATTTGATTGAGTAATTAATTTTGGATCAAGTCCAATTGAATTGGATTCAGTTGGGTTTGACCCGATTTGGTTAAGAGTTGACCTAATCGTCGAGATGGTTTGGTCCCTGATATGATCAGGGGTTGGGCTTAATCAATTTTTGATTTGATTAGAATTTTATTGAGCCTAATTAAGCCTAATTAGGTTGGGTTTAAATTAGTCTAATTGGGCCTAACTTATTTGGTTCAATTAGGTTTATTTAAATAATGAAACCACCTTGACCCATTCTCCCTGCGCCACCTTACTTCCACTGTGCCCATTTGAATTCACGAGAAGGAAGTTCTCATGAATTTTTTCTCATGCCCTACTTTAATGCACCAAATGAGTGGATAAGGATGATTAGTTGGCCATTCAAATTCAAAACAAAAGTTTGAATTTGAATGAGCAACCAATCTTAGCGCCTTGACCTTATCCTCTTTTAACGTCCCATTTATTACACGAGAAAATATTTCTCATGAAATCACTCATACACAAATTAAGCCACGCCCTCCTCTTCTCACGCCCTTAGTGGATAGGGATAAATTGATTTCCATTTGAATTCAAAATTTGATTTGAATTCAAATGTACAAGTACTCATCTTTATCCTCTCACGTGGATAAGACATTTGACATTATTTTAAAAGGAGGAGAAGAGTGGGGCGTGTGCAAGAAAAATTTTGGAGAGAAAATCTGGATGTGAGGAATCCTTGTGTGCAAGGTGAAGGTCAATATCCTTCCGAGAGAAAAAGAAAGAAAAGAAAGAAAAAAGTGTGCGCAAGATTTCAGTGAGTTCTTCAGGGTTTCAGCCTGGAGTTCGAAAAGTGAGAAGGTGAGCTACGAGTGTCGTGAGCCCACCAAATTTTAGGAATATCTTCAACATCCTCTCAAGCATGTCTGCTGATGATTTGGAGCATCCAAAGAATTGACAGACATCGATCGAAAGAGTTCGATCAGCATCGACCGTCGAAATGGCTTTACAATGAGCTAGCACTCGTGAGGAGTCGATCAGATCGAAAGCTTCGTGTGGATGATCTGCAGAGGTCAGACACGCTGTGTGGCTGCATCGCGATGATTAGACTCTTCTGACGGTGATCAGATTACGGCAATCTACTACCCGCACAAAGGTATTATGTTCTGAACACATTACAGTAAAGTGTTTACTGTTCAAAATCAAATTTCAAATTTAAATGCATGCATGCTATATATCATATTTAGATCCTAGTGTAGGGTAAATTTTTATTAATTAATTAGATTAATTAATAATTTTTACTATAAAATAGTGATTTAAAAAAGTTTTAAATTACCATTTTACCCCTGTACTGATTTTCTCCACAGTCACTACGTACTGCTTGATATCATTGATGGATTGTGAGAGCTCACTAGGATTACTCAGGATCGATAATTTTTGATGAGTTAGAGTAAAATTATTTCGATCCATTAAAAAGAGTTTCAATGATACAATGATAGAGAACATTGTATATCTCACAACTAGATAGAATTGAACCTATGGGATCACACAACAAAGAGATTAGATCTAGAATAAGTAATTGGACTTATGAAGTCTCAATTGGATTTAGAGAAATCCTATTGGGTTCAGGATAACCTTGCTAGCACATGGTTGAACCCAATTTTTTTTTTATGTTTGAATTTCTTATTTGATAAGATTAATTCAAACTTAATTACCTACTAATAATCTAATTGAATTAGATTTATTGGGCTTCAATTGTTGGGTGCCTAAAATTTTGGATCAAAAAAATTAAGGGTGCAAGTCTTTAATTAATTTTCTTGATAGTTTTGATTGGGTATCACTTGATTTGATCAAGTTGGACATCTCCAGCTATTAAAGGGTATCTGGATCCTTTATGGGGCATCCCTTGGGTGCAAAAGGGGGTATCATTTTATGGGTTCAAGGGCTCTAATTGTTGGCACCTAATAGGTTTCCTAAAAAAAATCAAATAACTTAAGTTATAAGGATTCCTAATGCAAGTAGGACTTGTATTAAGTGCTTGTTTGGTTTTGAATAGGATTCAAACCTTTTGCCTATTTAAAGAGACCTCTCCTAAGATCCCTAGAGACTTCAACCAGTAACCTATGCCCCATCTTAGAGAGCTCCATGCCCCCTCTCTTCTCCTCTCCCTCTCTTCTCCCTTGGAGTATCAACGCCCAAGTGTTGGGCATCCCTTCTTCTTCCATGTCCAAAAGCTGTTGGGCATCCTCTTGTGTGCTGGTTCCTAGTCTATGGTAGCAGCATAATCAAGGAAAGAAAAGTAAGAGAAGAAGAAGATCAAGGAAAGGATCAAAGAATTGTTCATAATCCAGGTTTTGTTCAGATTCACAAGCTGATTTTTTCTGAAGCAGAAAAATCAATTTTAAGAGGGATATTCCAGGCTGATCCTATATGGATACCCATAGAGGCTAGGTACTTGCACAGCTAAAAGAGAACTTCTTTTCTTTTAGATCCAGATTTGAAGAAAAAAATTATGAAATAGAATATGATTCAATCACATATTCAATTTCAGCATATGTATAATTTTAGCATATGAAGTAGATCTTTATGGTTTATGTTTTATGCATGCATGATATAGATTAAAAGAAGTTTTAATTTTCTATTCCACTGTCATGTTTAGAAAAAAAATTTGAAACATACATGCATGCCCCAACATAGAAATTTCAACAGTGGTATTAGAGTCACGGATTTCATATGCATGAAATTGACATACATATTTTGAAAAAAGTTTCAAAATCTATTTTTTTTTATACATAAGATGTATAGATAAATATTTTAAATTTTAAATTTATTTTAGATTTTATTTTAGAATATATAGTTGATATGTCAAAGCATGCATAGATCTAAATTTTATTCTAGATCAATTTTTAATTCATAATTATGTGATATGTAAATGCATACATAAATCTAAAATTTTATTTAACCTAATTTATGATTCATATATGAGATATATGATTGTATATTTAGGTTACAAAATTATTTATAATATGATTCATGATTTGTATATGAGATATATGATATCATGTTATGATCTGAATTTTAGTTTAGATCTGAATTTTGCATATATATATATGAGATATATATTTGTATGTTAATCTAAAAATTATTTTTATGATTTAAAATTTATCTTTCATACACAATATTTAGATCTAAAATTTAGTGTGAAAATCTAAATTTATGTTTATGCATGAAGACTTTGGTTATGAAAAAATCAAAAATTAGGTCATATAATTATATTGCATCTAAGATTTTTGATTTGAATGATATGGGTCTAATTTGATTAAATAATTGATCAAACTAAGTCAAGTATTGATTATGATTAGATCAATTAAGTTATATGATCATACAATTATTGTTGATCAAATCGATTAAATCCATATGTAGAATCGATTAACTAAGGTCCTAATTCGGCACGATAGTTTGAGCCTGATTCGCCTAAATTAATCTATTTGGACCAATTGACCTATTGATGTCTAAGGTAAGTAATTGAGAGGTGGTTATTTAATTTATTTTATTAGCTAATTTGATCAATTTATTGACGTCTAAGAAAAGCAACGAGAGACCCCACCGATCTCCACTTACCGAGCCATTTTGGAACATTAGATCTTCAATAAGGTTGCTTGGCATTTTGGTTAAGCCCATGCCAATTAGATCAATCATATGATGATTGATTAGATGAGACCTAAATTTAAATATTCGCATAAATATTAAGTCTATAGGTCTTCCACCGTTATAAATGTGCGGACGTGCTACTGGTATTGATTATTTTTAGCTGGTTATAGTGGTTCAGTTGCAACGACTCTATTAGCAAAAAGTTGCTCCATGGTAAGGATGGGGTTAGGCCCAATAACTGTTAGGTAAGGGACCCAATGATGGCCTTGCATCTACTTGTGAATGATGAGTCAGGCTTAACTAAAGAGTGTGGTCAATAACTATTAGGTGTGAAGAAAATATGCGGTAGTGCAGTACATGTAATTTTAAAATTTTATGTAGTAAAAATAATAGATTAAATAATTTAATCCTAATCACATGTATAAGATCTAATCTTAAACTACCACATCAAGATCTTTGATATGAAAAATATATATTTTAGATCTAAAAATAAAAATCACATCGATCTCATCAATACTGAAATTTTAGATCTAACTATTAGATCTATTATAAGAATCAAAATAAGTTAGAGATCGTTACCAAACAAATTTTGATCTTGATCTCCTCTAGTCTAATGGTTGGAACAACTATTTCTCAGGTCGCTCATAGCTACACGAAGTCATCTGGGCTTTACAAAAAAAATCCACATGAAGACTGGCGTAAATCAGAGGCTCGGAGATACTAGTCTACGAACAACTTCGACAGCTGATCTCTTCTTTCTTCTACAAGTACTTTGGATACTCTAAAGTGATAGAAGATCTGGAGGAGAAAGAGAGGAGGAGGAGAAGAAGCTCTAAAAATAGAAAATCAGCAAGAGAATTGATTATAGGATGTCCAAGAGAGGGGACCCCTTTTTATAGACTAGGAATTAGGGCTTTCCAAGAAAGGGTGCCATAAATCAACATCAAAATCTCCTTTTAGCATCCTAAAAAATTTTAAAAAAATTTTTAGGATATGAAGAAGAGATCTAAAGTCTTACACACCAAAAGATTCTTTAAAAAAAATAAAAAAATATAGTGCCAACAATATACCATATATGAAAAAAAAATTCTAGTCTGTATCTTATCTCTAATTCGGATCACATTTGAATTAGGCAAGAGAAAATATTATAACTCATCAGCTATTATCGACCACCCTTATTGGATCCTCTCTCATGATGCCAAAAATCACAATCCAAATCCAATTAGGTGTGAAAAAATTGGCATGGATCCAGATGTGGCGCAAAAGATAAGGATAGAGTCCTAGTTTAACTTGGACTTTTAATTTCTAATTCAATTCTAATCCAAATCAAATTTGGATTTAAACCACTGATAGAAATGAATCTAATCCAATTATAAATCTAAATATCTCATCAAATTTTTAACTTAATTAAAAATTAATTGAGTCCAAACCCTGATCGAATCAAGATCAAATTTTTCTTATAATCGGATTTGATCATATCAATCCCAATCTAAGTCGAACTGAATCTAATTCAGTTAGACTTGTTTCAAAGCTATTTATTCAATCAAATTGAGTCAATTAGTAATCTAATTACTAATTAATTCTCCATAAATGGTAGAGTCCCAATCCCAATGGGACTCTCCCACAGAGTCCTAGTCCAAGTAGGACTCTTCACCAGAGTCACAATCCAATTGGACTCTTTCAGCTATCAGATCTGATCAAGTTTTCTAATGCGTATGACCCCATAAGTTCGAACCTAAGTCGGTAGCATAGAAATAACTTTTTATACCAATTGATGTAACCATCTAGCAATGATGACTCGATGACCGGATAGGTCGAAGTATTGCAAAGCAACCTTCTAGAACCTATTGGCATATGGTTACCGTATAATTCATCCCTTTGACCCAAATGCTCAAGGTGACCTAGGGTTTAACTGTCAACCATAATTAAGTTGACCACATTATATTTCAACCTTTCAAATCCATCTCATGGATTATCCTAGCCAAGGTTTTGCTAACTTGAAATACACTGATGCATATCTCCTACCAATTCAAAGGGGTCAATTCTATTTTGATTCACACACTGACTTGATAAGTACTTGATGTTGGGAATAGTATCCCAAAGTCAATCGTCAGCCTGTTGACGGTTGTGCTCTTTGTTGTATTAGTACATAAATCATAAATAAATAAAAGTTATTTTGGTATTTTTCATCATAAATTGTCATCTTCTAATGAACTCCTGTGTTGTGGTGAAGTCCTTAGGACTATTTAGACTCAACAAAGGAGGATTTGTCGTTTAGTCCTTAAACCTGTTCGCGACCAAATGATATGTTGTTACCAAGGACAACAATGTTTATCGAGCATAGGTCGTTGTGTGCCATATAGGTTGGTTGTCCTCTTAACCAAGGAGTGTAGAGACACTGGTATGGCATACAGGTGAGATGTAAGGGTACATCTGCACTGAACGTGACCGACTCCGGAGTCTTTTCTCCTGTCAAGATTTGCTCCGATGGGATATGGGTATAACTATTCCTCCGACCTGAGACTGCCACGGTGACTTGCAAGCAACTCACTGTACTTAGGCACTGGACTACCTGAATTTTTAATTTAGTGACTGAAGGATACTGGGTGTAGTCAAGTACTTGACTTGTCGGTGCGTGTGTCAAGATGGGATTGACTACTCCAGTTTAGGAGCTGTGTACAGTCGTATTTTAATTTAGCAAAACTTTGGCCAGGATAGTCCTAGTGAGGAGTCACAGGACTATTTGAGTTGAACACGATTCGGATGATCTAATCAGGGTTGACAGTTTAACCCTGAGTCATCCTAAACATAGGGGTCAAAAGCGATGAATTATACAGTAACCATATTCACGTAAGTTCTGAGTATTACGATTGCAACTATTCGACCTATCCGGACGTCGGATACCATTGCTAGATGGTCACTCGATTAGTACAGGAATTGGTTCCTGTGCTACCGGCTTAGGTTCGAACCTGTGGGGTCACACACATTAGAGGTTCCTATCGATCTGATGGCTGATGAAGAGTCCTAATATTCATGGGCTATGAGTCCTACATGTCTAAAACTCTGTGATCGAGAATCAGGATTCTCTGATCACAAGTCCCACACATTTTGGATACCGGGGTCAAGAGTCCCACTGGTTTGGAACTCTTCGATCAAGGTTTCATATTGATAAACTTTGATACCCGATTGCCCATCAGATTTGGACTCAATATTTATGAGAGATTTAATTAGTAATTTAATCACTAATTAACTCAATTTGATTAAGTAATTAATTTTGGATCAAGTCCAATTGAATTGGATTCAGTTGGGTTTGACCCGATTAGGTTAAGTGTTGACCTAATCGTCGAAGTGGTTTGGTTCCTGATTTGATCAGGGGTTGGGCTTAGTCAATTCTTGATTTGAATAAGATTTTATTGAGCCTAATTAAGCCTAATTAAATTGGGTTTAATTTAGTCTAATTGTGCTTAACCTATTTTGATTAGGTTGGTTCAATTAAGATTAAACCACCATTTGAATTTGAATTCCTGCGCCACTTCATATCTTTGCACCCATTTGAATTCACGAGAAGAAACTTCTCATGAATTTTCTCTCACGCAAAGCCCTTCCCACACCCCACATTTGTGCACCACATAGGTGGATAAGGATGGTTGGTTGGCCATTCAAATTCAAAACAAAGTTTGAATTTGAATGAGCAACCAATCCATGCGCCATGTCCTTATCCTCTTTAACGCCCCATATCTTACACGAGAAAGAGTTTCTCATGAAACCTTTCCATGCACAAAGTAGCCACACCCCTTCTCTTCTCACACCATAAGTGGATAGGGATGAGTTGGTTTGCATTTGAATTCAAACTCGATTTGAATTAAAATGTGCAACCACTTATCTTTATCCTCTCACGCAGATAAGACACGTTCGATGTTGTTTTAAAGAGAGGAGAAAGGTGGGGCGTGCGAAGAAATTTTTGGAGAGAAAATTTGGGGTGTGAGGAACCTTTCTACGTGAGGTGAAGGTCCAAAACCTTTCAAGAGAAAAAGAAAGAAAAGAAAGAAAAAAGGGCACAGAGTTTTTCTCAGTGTACCCTAGGGTTTCAGCCTGGGGTTCGGAAAGTGAGAAGGTGAGCTACGAGTGTCGTGAGCCCACCAAATTTCAGAGAGATCTTTAACATCCTCTCAAGAATATCTACTGGTGATCTGGAGTATCTAAAAAATTGACAGACATCAATCGAAGGAGTTCGATCAGCATCAGCCGTCAAAAAGACTCTACAATGAGCTAGCACTCGTGAGGAGCCGATCAGACCGGGAGCCTCGTGTGGACGATCTGCAGAGGTCAGACACCCTGTGTGGCTGCATTGCGATGATCAGAGCCTCCCGACGATGATCAGATTACGGAGATCGACTACCCGCATAAAGGTATTGTGTTCTGAACACATTACAGTAAAGTGTTTACTGTTCAAATTTGAATTTTAAATTTAAATGCATGCATGCTGTATATCATATTTAGATCCTAGTGTAGGGTAAATATATATTAATTAATTAGATTAATTAATATTTTCTACTGTAAAATTATAATTTTGAAAAAGTTTTAAAATTATCATTTTATCCCTGCACTGAATTTTGCTTAAAATGGTATCAGAGCAGGTTCTAAGATATGATATATGAATTTGCATGCATAGATTAAGTTGTAATCTAAAAGTTTAAATTTAAATTTTAAAATTTGAATTTTAAAAGTTGTTCGAAATTCAAAATTCAAACATTTGAAATTCAAAATTTGAAATTTGAATTTTAAAATTTGAAATTTGAAATTCAAAATTTAAAAGTTTGAAATTCAAAATTCAAAATTTAAATTTTGAAATTTAACATTTAAAATTCAAAATTCAAAAATTTAAAATTCAAAATTTAAAATTTGGTTGAAATTTTAGATTTAAAATTCAAAATTTAAAATTCAAAATTTGAAATTCAAAAATTTGAAATTTGAAATTTGAAATTTGTTTGAAATTTGAAATTCAAAATTTAAAATTTGAAATTTAAAATTTAAAATTTAAATTTTAAAATTGATATATTTAGATATACTTGATCCAAGTAGCAAGTAATCAAATTGGGTTGGTTGCCATGGCCGTCCGGTCATAGGAGAAAGTAGGGTTTAAAGGCCCTCTCCTCTCATTCGATGGGGTCTCCTATGATGGTAGGGGTGCCGCTGCAATTATATCCCATACAGATGAAGCAACGAAAGGACTTAATTGTAAAGGTTCAATTATAAAATTTATCATGAATGTGTTAGATTAGATCTAAAGGAATATTCATGATTTATTTTGATTGAGTTATTTTCTGTTATGTAATTAGCAATAGGATTGCTATTTATGAAATGTGCTGATCTATTTGTGAAATGAGTCAACATGTTTGGTAAACAGAAAATAAAACCTTTCAAATTTAAAAATTATTTTCAAAAAGCCAAACCCTGACCCATCAGCCCAAATACTTAATTAAAAGAATTAAGTGTTGTCAAGTAGGTCTAGAAATGTGAATTAAGACCTAAGACAATTGCATAAACTTGTGGGTCAATGGGTTAGATGGATTAGATCCATAATTGGGTTAGACCTAAGGTTAGCTTAAAAAAATAGACTAAATTAGAGTAATTGGTCAAATCTAATCAAAAGTTGAATTAGATTAGGTCAAGGACACTCTAGACTCAACTCCAATAGTTGTAGTTGAATGGGTCCATGTCTTTAACTAGACCAAGATGGACTTAATTCATGGCTACGCAGTGGAACCCTATTTACTAAGTTGATCAAATTAAAACTAATGAACCGGTTGGTGTCTAAGGTAAGTTCGACAGTTTGACCAGTGGTTCTTAAGTGGGAGCTACTCGCATTGATTCGATCTCTGACAAGTTAATGGCATATCCCCACCACTGATCTCACTTACCTGGCCAACCTGGTGAGTTATGTTTTGATTAGATCACTTGGTGATTAAGACTCACCCATGTCATTAGGTAAATCAGTGTGACTAATTTAGGTGCTCCTAATGTCAGCTTTAATTAAATCCCTTTTAATCTGACTTGGAGAAGTCAGTGGGAGGATTGAAATTGGCTGGTTAATTTCTTTTCTTCCTTCACTTAATAAAATCTTTAAAATTATTAGGTCCCTAAAATGATTAAGTTATAGTGATAACTAAGTCATAGCCTCCCATTAAGTGAGTGATAATGAGTCCATTAATTTAATAATCATTGGAGGCCCAAAGGCCTGGTGCTTATTGACTAATGGAATTATCATTCATAGTATGATAATTTGGTTTGAGTCTTTCTGATGGTTGTCAGGTTGGCCGGTCAAAGTCGAGCCTGATCATTTATTGGTCCGATTCACCAAATCAAGTCATGTTAGTGGTTGGACCTAACCAGATCTTTTCAGTGGAGGCCAAAGCCTACTGATTAGGTTCTGGGACAAAATTGATTACTAGAAGTTGTTTAGAGAAACAACTGGTTATGAACCTATCTATAGATGCACATGGGTTGACCAACCAAAGTTGGGCTCGTGTGTAATCTGTGTGGATTCTAGTATCCACTAAGGAATTAAAGTAATTCCTCGAATTGGAGATTGAGGCTATCAGTTCATAAAAATATTGGGAGAAACTTTAGACTAAAGTCCAAGTCTTTAGTATTAATAATTTATATACTAATAGAGGTCTGGTTTTCCTTTATGCAGCTATGGCCACTACCCTGTCACTCCGGTCATTATTAGATAATGACAAGCTCATGGTACCTAATTTTGATAGCTGGTATCGAAAATTAAAAATCATCTTTGAGCATGAGCGGATCCTTTATGTTGTAACGGATCCGGCACCCGAGGAGCCAGCCCCGAACGCTAGAGGGATGGTCTGAGCACTTACTAGAAGTGGCTTAATGATCGAACCATCATTCGATGCATAATGCTGGCGGCAAGAATGATGAGTTTAGCCGCAGGTTTGAGAATGCCCAGCCACAAGAGATGCTTCAAATATTGAGCGACTCCTTTGACACGCCTGACGACATTGAAAGGCACAAAACTAGTTGTGCCATTTTCAATACTCGGATGAGGGATGGGGCCTCAGTCACCGATCATGTACTGTATATGATCGAAATGATTGAGCACCTAAGTAAACTGGGCTTTCCCCTGCACGAGCAGCTCGGTAAAGATGCGATCCTTAATTCATTGCCCAAGTCCTTCCTTCCCTTCCTTACTCATTTTCGAATGACAAAGCCTGCAGTGAACTACCACGGCTTATTGGGGTTGCTGCAGAACTTTGAGAAGGACCACCAGCTCCATAAGGAGTCGGTGAATGTTGTGGGAGGGTCTTCTTCTGGTCGTCGACCCTTTAAGAAAGGGAAGAAGAACAAGAAGAAGAAGAACAAGAAGGTGCAGCCGCATGCTGGGACGTCTGCACAGGGTCAGACCAAGAATCGCAAGCCCGACCAGAGCCAGGCGGAGTGCTTCTTTTGCAAGAAATAGGGGCACTGGAAGAGGAACTGTCCTCTATACATTGCCTCCCTGGACCCAAACTGGTCGAAGAAGAAGCAAGGTAATTATATGATAACACCTTGCAATTTTTTCATTTGTGATACTACTGTCCAGGTATTGGATGCTGGAAGCCCTTATCATATTTGCAATTCGATGCAGGGTCTGCAGGTCAGTAGTATTGAGAATAGTATCCCAAAGCCAATCGTCAGCCTGTTGATGGTTGTGTATTTGTACATGAATTATGAATTAATAAAAATTATTTTGATATTTTTCATCACAAAATATTTCATCTTCTAATGAACTCCTATGTTGTGGTGAAGTCTTTAGGACTATTTAGACTCGACAAAGGAGAATTTGTCGTTTAGTCCTTAAATCTGTTCGCGACCAAATGATACATTGTTACCAAGGATGACAACATTTATCAAGCATAGGTCATTGTGTGTCATATAGGTTGGTTGTCCTCTTAACCAATGAGTGTGGAGACACTGGTATGGCATACAGGTGAGATGTAAGGGTACATCTACACTGAACGTGACCGACTCCAGAGCTATTTCTGCTGTCAAGATTTGCTCCGATGGAATATGGGTATAAATATCCCTCCGACCTGAGACCACCATGGTAACTTGCAAGCAACTCACTGCACTTAGGCACCGGACTACCTGAATTTCTAATTCAGTGATGGAAGGCTGCTGAGTGTAGTCAAGTACTTGACTTATCGATGCGTGTGTCAAGATGGGATTGACCACTCCAGTTTAGGAGCTGTATACAGTCGTGTTTCAATTTAGCAAAATCTTGACCAGGGTAGTCCTTGTGAGGAGTCACAGGACTGTTTGAGTTGAGCATGATTCGGATGATCTGATCAGGGTTCATAGTTTAATCCTGAGTCATCCTAAACACAGCGGTCAAAATGATGAATTATACAATAACCATATTCATGTAGGTTCTGAGTGTTGCGATTGTGACTTTTCAACCTATCTGAATATCGGGTACCATTGCTAGATGGTCACTTCGATTAGTACAGGAATTGGTTCTTGTGCTTCCGGCTTAGGTTCGAACCTGCGGGGTCACACACATTAGAGGTTCCTATCTGATCTGATGGCTGATGTAGAATCCTACATGTTTGAGACTCAGTGATCGAGAATTAGGATTCTCTGATCATGAGTTCCACACATTATGGGTACCGGGGTCAAGAGTCCCACTGGTTGGGACTTTTCGATCAGGGTTACATATCGATGAATTTTGATGCCCGATTGCCCATCGGATTTGGACTCAATATTTATGAGAGGTTTAATTAGTGATTTGATCGCTAATTAACTCAATTTGATTGAGTAATTATTTTTGAATCAAGTCCAATTGAATTGGATTCAGTTGGGTTTGACCCGATTAGGTTAAGAGTTGACCTAATCGTCAAGATGGTTTGGTCCCTGATTTGATCAGGGGTTGGGCTTAGTCAATTTCTGATTTTATTAGGATTTTATTGAGCCTAATTAAATCTAATTAAGTTGGGTTTAAATTAGTCAAATTGGACCTAACTTATTTGGTTCAATTAGGTTGGTTTAAATAATTAAACCACCTTGACCCAATCTCCATGCGCCACCACACTTCCATTGCACCCATTTGAATTCATGAGAAGGAACTTCTCATGAATTATTTTCTCATGCCAAGCCCTCTCCATGCTCCACTTTAATGTTCCATATGAATGGATAAGGATGATTGGTTGGCCATTCAAATTTAAAATAAAGTTTGAATTTGAATGGGCAATCAATCTTTGCACCTTATCCCTTTTTTTACATCCCATTTATTACATGAGAAAAGGTTTCTCATGAAATTACTTCATGCACAATTTAAGCCATGCCTCATGCCTTTAGTGGATAAGGGATGAGTTGGTGTCCATTTGAATTCAAAATTTGATTTGAATTTAAATGTACAATTACTCATCTTTATCCTTTCTTTTGGATAAGACGTTTGACGTTGTTATAAAAAGAAGAGAAAAGTGGGGCGTGCAAGAAGAAGATTTTTGAAGAAAAATTTTGAGGCGTGAGAAGTCTTGTGCGTGAGAAGGAAGTCCATATCCCTCCAAGAGAAAAAGAAAGAAAAGAAAGAAAAGTGGGTGCAAGATTTTTGATGAGTTTCCTAGAGTTTTAGCCTGGGGTTCGGAAAGTGAGAAAGTGAGCTACGAGTGTTGTGAGCCCACAAAATCTCAGAAAGATCTTCAACATCTTCTCAAGCACGTCTGTTGATAATTCGGAGCATCCGAAGAATTGACAGACATTGATCGAAGGAGTTCGATCAGCATCGGCCGTCAAAAGGGCTCTACAACGAGCTAGCACTCGTGAGGAGTCGATCAGACCGGAAGCTTCGTGTGGATGATCCACAGAGGCCAGACACACTGTGTGGCTGTGTCGCAATGATCAGACTCTTTCGATGGTGATCAGATTGCGGTGATCTACTATCCGCACAAAGGTATTGTATTCTGAACACATTACAGTAAAGTGTTTACTGTTCGAATTTGAATTTCAAATTTAAATATATGCATGCTATATATCATATTTAGATCCTAGTGTAGGGTAAATTTATATTAATTAATTAGATTAATTAATATTTTTTCACTAAAAAATTATAATTTTAAAAAAGTTTTAAAATTACCATTTTACCCCTGCATTGAATTTCGCAGGAAATGATATCAGAACGAGTTCTTAGATATGATATATATATTTGCATGTGTAGATTAAGTTGTAATCTAAAAGTTTAAATTTAAAATTTGAAATTCAAAATTTAAAATTTGAATTTTGAAAGTTGTTCGAAATTCAAAATTCAAAAATTTGAAATTTAAAATTTAAAATTTGAATTTTGAAAGTTGTTCGAAATTCAAAATTCAAAAATTTAAAATTTAAAATTTGAAATTTGAATTTTGAAATTTGTAATTCAAAATTCAAAATTCAAAAATTTAAAATTCAAAATTTGAAATTTGAAATTTGGGTGAAATTTAAAATTTAAAATTTAAAATTTGAAATTTGAAATTTGAAATTCAAAATTTGAAATTCAAAAATTTGAAATTTGAAATTTAAAATTTGAAATTTGTTTGAAATTTGAAATTCAAATTTTAAAATTTAAAATTTAAAATTTGAAATTTAAATTTTAAAATTAGTATATTTAGATATACTTGATCCAAGTAGCAAGTAATCGAATTGGGTTGGTTGCCATGGCCGTCCGGTCATAGGAGAAAAGTAGGGTTTAAAGGCCCTCTCCTCCCATTCGATGGGGTCTCCTATGGCGGTAGGGGTGCCGCTGCAATTATATCCCATGCAGATGAAGCAGCAAAAGAAATTAATTGTATAGGTTCAATTGTGAAATTTATCATGAATGTGTTAGATTAGATCTAAAGGAATATTCATGATTTATTTTGATTGAGTTATTTTCTATTATGTAATTAGCAATAGGATTGCTATTTATGAAATGTATTGATCTATTTGTGAAATGAGTTAACATATTTGGTGAACAAAAAATAAAACCTTTCAAATTTGAAAATTATTTTCGAAATACCAAACCCTGACCCAACAGCCCAAATACTTAATTAAAAGAATTAAGTGTTGTCTAGTAGGTCTAGAATTGTGAATTAAGACCTAAGACAATTGCATAAACTTGTGGGTTAATGGGTTAGATGGATTAGGTCCATAATTGGGTTAGACCTAAGGTTAGTTTAAAGAAATAGACTAAATTAGAGTAATTGATCAAATCTAATCAAAAGTTGAATTAGATTAAGTTAAGGATACTCTAGACTCAACTCCAATAGTTGTAGTTGAATGGGTCTATGTCTTTAACTAGACCAAGATGGACTTAATTCGTGGCTACACGGTGGAACCCTATTTACTAAGTTGATCAAATTAAAACTAATGAACCGGTTGGTGTCTAAGATAAGTTTGGCAGTTTGACCAGTGGTTTTTAAGCGGGAGCTACTCACAGTGATTCGATCTCTGACGAGTTAATGGCTTATCCCTACCACTGATCTCACTTACCTAGCCAACCTGATGAATTAGATTTTGATTAGATCACTTGGTGATTAGGGCTCACCCATGTCATTAGGTAAATCAATTTGACTGATTTAGGTGCTCCTAATGCCAGCTTTAATTAAATCTTTTTTTAATCTGACTTGGTGAAGTCAGTGGGAGGATTGAAATTGGCTAGATATTTTCTTCTCATCTATCCTTTAATAAAATCCTCAAAAATTATTAGGTCCCTAAAAATGATTAAGTTATATTGATAACTAAGTCATAGCCTCCCATTAAGTGAGTGATAATGAGTCTATTAGTTTAATAATCATTGGAGGCCCAAAGGCCTGGTGCTTATTGACTAATGGAATTATCATTCATAATATGATAATTTGGTTTGAGTCTTTCTGATGGTGGTCAGGTTGGCCGGCCAAAGTCGGGCCTGATCATTTATTGGTCCAATTCATCAAATCAAATCATGTTAATGGTTGGACCTAACCAGATCTTTTCAGTGGAGGCCAAAGCCTACTGATTAGGTTCTGGGGCAAAATCAATTACTAGAAGTTGTTTAGAGAAACAACTGGTTATGAACCTACCCATAGATGTACATGGGTTGACCAACCAAAGTTGGGCTCGTGTGTAGTCTGTGTGGATTCTAGTACCCACTAAGGAATTAAAGTAATTTCTCGAATTGGAGGTTGAGGCTACCAGTTCGTAAAAATACTGGGAGAAACCTTAGACTAAAGTTCAAGTCTTTAGTATTTATATTTTATGTACTAATAGAGGTCTGATTTTTCTTTATGCAGCTATGGCCACTACCCTATCCCTCCGATCATTATTAGATAATGACAAGCTCATGGGACCTAATTTCAATAGCTGGTATCGAAAATTAAAAATCATCCTTAAGCATGAACGGATCTTTTATGTAGTAACGGATCCTGCACCTGAGGAGCCAGCCCCGAATGCTTGAGAGACGGTCCGAGACGCTTACCAGAAGTGGCTCAACGATCGCACCATCGTTCGGTGCATTATGCTGGCGGCAATGAATGATGAGTTCAACCGCAGGTTCGAGAACGCCCAGCCACAGGAGATGCTTCAAATGTTGAACGACTCCTTTGGCACGCCTGACGATGTTGAAAGGCACAAAACTAGTTGTGCCATTTTCAATGTTCGGATGAGGGATGGAGCCTCAGTCACTGATCATGTACTGTACATGATCGAAATGATTGAGCGCCTAAGTGAACTGGGCTTTCCCCTACACGAGCAGCTCGGTAAGGATGCGATCCTTCATTCTCTGTCCAAGTCCTACCTTTCCTTCCTTACTCATTTTCGAATGACAAAGTCTGCAGTGAACTACCACGGCTTGTTGGGGTTGCTGCAGAACTTTGAGAAGGACCACCAGCTCCATAAGGAGTCGGTAAATATTGTGGGAGGATCTTCTTCTGGTCATCGACCCTTTAAGAAAGGGAAGAAGAACAAGAAGAAGAAGAATAAGAAGGTGCAACCGCATGCTGGGATGTCTACACAGGGTCAGACCAAGAAATGCAAGCCCGACCAGAGCCAGGCGGAGTACTTCTTTTGCAAGAAGTAGGGGCACTAGAAGAGGAACTGTCCTCTATACATTGCCTCCCTGGATCCGAACAGGCCGAAGAAGAAGCAAGGTACTTATATGATAACACCTTGCAACTTTTTCATTTGTGATACTACTGCCTGGGTATTGGATACCGGAAGCCCTTATCATATTTGCAATTCGATGCAGGGTCTGCAGGTCAGTAGGAGATTTGATGAAGGTGAGAGGTTTCTGAACATTGGAGATGGAAGCAAAGTTCCAATTCTAGCATTAGGAATCATGAACCTTGTAATCAATTCTCGAAATGTAATTCTGAGTGAATGTCACTATTGTCCAAGCTTTTTATTAAATATTATTTCTGTAGGCCTTTTGAACATGAACGATTATCAATTTTTAATAAAAAAAAATATTTGCAATATCATTTTGAATGGTGTTACAATATTTGTTGGACAACTTAATAATGGAATTTACTTTCTATCACAACCTGTTAATGTGGTTCAAACCTCCGATAAATATCCTAGAATAGATAATGTGTCAGAAGTCTACCTTTGGCACTGTAGGCTAGGTCATATCAATAAGTACAGGATAAACAGGTTGGCACAAGAAGGAATTCTTGAAGTAGGTGATTGTGAATCACTTCCAACCTGTGAGTCCTGTCTTCTTGGTAAAATGACCAAGTCACCTTTTACTGAAAAAGATGAGTGAGCCAGTGAACTCTTGGCTCTGGTACATTCTGATGTATGTGGACCCATGAGCTCAAGTGCAAGAGGTGGATATTTCTACTTCATAACCTTCATAGATGACCTATCGAGGTATGGGTATGTCTATTTAATGAAGCATAAGTCGGAGTCATTTGAAATGTTCAAACTATTCTGAAATGAGGTAAAAAAATAAACTGAAAAGTGTATTAAAACTCTTCGATCTGATCGAGGAGGTGAATACCTTTCCAATGATTTTCTGACATATCTTGGGGAGATTGGGATTCTCTCTCAGTGGACACCTCCTAGAACACCACAGCATAATGGTGTGTCTGAAAGGAGGAATCGGATCTTATTGGACATGGTTCGATCCATGATGGAGTTTGCTGGTCTGTCGATTTTCTCTGGGGATATGTGCTCGAATCGGCTTGTTATCTTCTAAATAGAGTTTCGAGTAAGTCTGTAACCAAAATGCCATATGAGATATGGATAGGACGTAAGCCAGTACTCTCACACCTTAGGGTTTGGGGGTATCCGGCTTATGTTAAATGTTTAATTACGGACAAGCTTGGACCTAGGTCTGACAAGTATAATTTTATAGGATATCCAAAAGAGACCAAAGGGTATTACTTCTACCTAGCTGATGAGCAAAAAATATTTATCAGCCTTAAGGCAATCTTTTTGGAAAAGGAGTTCCTTGGTGAAGGGATTGTTGCCTCTAAGGTCGAACTTGACAAAGTTCGACAGGTGAAAAAATCGACACAAGTTGCTGTACCTGAATCATATTTGATTAGATCAGATCCGGAGCCCATTGTTCAAGCACCCTTAAGGTGATCTGGTAGAGTACCACGTCAACCGGACAGATACTATGGTTTCTTGATCTGGGATGATGATCCTACCGAACTTGATGAAAACGATGAGGATCCGATCACCTACATGGATGCAATGCAGAGACCCGACTCTGAGAAATGGCTAGAAGTCATGAAATCCAAAATGGAGTCCATGAAGGTCAACGATATGTGGATATTGGTTGACCCACCCGAAGGAGTAAAACCCATAGGGTGTAAGTGGGTTTTCAAGAGGAAGAGGGGCGCAGACGGAAAGGTAGAAACCTATAAAGTCCGTCTGGTTGTCAAGGGATATCATCAACGTTATGGTATAGACTATAACGAGATATTTTCTCCTGTGGTAATGTTCAAATCCATTCGGATTATGCTTGCATTAGCTGCTCATCTGGACTATGAAATCTGGCAGATGGATGTGAAGACAGCTTTCCTAAATGAAGAGCTGGATGAAGAGGTGTATATGATACAACCTGAAGGATTCACATCCACAGATGAGTCTAAGGTGTGCAGGCTACAGAGGTCCATTTATGGACTTAAGCAGGCATCACGGAGTTGGAACATACATTTTGATAAGACGATCAAGACATATGGCTTCGTTAAGAACGGAGAAGAGCCATGCATTTATAAGTGGGCTAATAGTCCAGTAGTAGTATTTCTTGTATTGTATGTGGATGACATTCTCTTAATCGGGAATGATGTCCCTGCATTACAGGAAATAAAGATTTGACTGTCATCACAGTTCTCCATGAAGGATCTGGGAGAAGCTTCCTACATCCTAGGAATGAGGATCTATAGGGATAGATCTAAAAGATTGCTTGGTTTATCTCAGTCTACATACATTGATACTATGCTGAAGAGGTTCAGCATGGAGAATTTCAAGAAAGGCTATCTTTCGATAGGTCATGAAATTTCTCTCTCGAAGAGGGATTGTCCGACAATACCTCAAGAGAGAGAGCGTATGGGTAGGATTCCATATGCTTCGGCAGTGGGATCTATCATGTACGCCATGACATGTACACGACCAGATGTGGCATACTCACTAGGGACAGTGAGTAGATACCAATCTGATCCCGGGGAGAATCACTGGAAGGTTGTTAAAATCATCCTGAAGTATTTAAGAAATACTAAGGACCAGTAGCTTGTTTATGGTGAATCGGACTTGAGACTTATAGGATTTACAGACTCTAGTTTTCAGTCTGATCATGATGACAGCAAAAGTGTGTCAGGATTTATTTTTACCCTTAATGGTGGGGCTATCTGCTGGAAAAGTTCCAAGCAGCACACGGTGGCTGATTCAGTTTGTGAGGTGGAGTATGTCGCCGCATCAGATGCTGCCAAAGAAGCGGTGTGGCTGAGGAAATTCATCATCGAGCTCAGAGTAGCACCCTCCCTTGTTGGTCCAGTTCTGCTCTACTATGACAGCTCTGGAGCCATTGCTCAGGCGAAGGAACCAAAGGCACACCAGCGGACGAAGCATATTCTGCGTCGCTACCATCTCATCCAGGAAATTGTGGATCGAGGTGACGTCGATCTTCAGAAGATCGACGGGAAGGAGAACCTGGCTGACCCATTCACTAAAGCCATTGTGGTGAAGGAGTTCGACAACTATAAGTGGAAGATGGGTATTAGATACTGCACCGATTGGCTTTAGACCAGGTGGGAGATTGTTGGAAATAGTGTCCCAAAGCCAATCGTCAGCCTGTTGATGGTTGTGTATTTATACATAAATTATGAATTAATAAAAATTATTTTGGTATTTTTCATCACAAAATATTTCATCTTCTAATGAACTCCTATGTTGTTGTGAAGTCCTTAGGACTATTTAGACTCGACAAAGGAGGATTTATCGTTTAGTCCTTAAATCTATTCACGACCAAATGATACGTTGTTACCAAGGATGACAACGTTTATCAAGCATAGATCATTGTGTGCCATATAGATTGGTTGTCCTCTTAACCAATGAGTGTGGAGATACTAGTATCGCATACAGGTAAGATGTAAGGGTACATCTGCACTGAACGTGACCGACTCCAGAGCTATTTCTACTGTCAAGATTTGCTCTGATGGAATATGGGTATAAATGTCCCTCTGACCTGAGACCACCACAGTGACTTATAAGCAACTCACTGTACTTAGGCACTGGACTACCTGAATTTCTAATTCAGTGACGGAAGGCTGCTGGGTGTAGTCAAGTACTTGACTTGTCGGTGTGTGTGTCAAGATGGGATTAACCACTCTAATTTAGAAGCTATGTACAGTCGTGTTTCAATTTAGCAAAACCTTGACCAGGGTAGTCCTTGTGAGGAGTCACAGGACTGTTTGAGTTGAGCATGATTCGGATGATCTGATCAGGATTGACAGTTTAACCCTGAGTCATCCTAAACACAGGGGTCAAAAGGATGAATTATATAGTAACTATATTCATATAGGTTCTGAGTGTTGCGATTGTAACTTTTCGACCTATCCGGACATCGGGTACCATTGCTAGATGGTCACTTCGATTAGTATAGGAATTGGTTCCTGTGCTACCAGCTTATGTTCGAACCTGCGGGGTCACACACATTAGAGGTTCCTATCTGATTTGATAGCTGATATAGAATCCTATATGTTTGAGACTCAGTGATCGAGAATCAGGATTCTCTGATCATGAGTTCCACACATTATGGGTACCGGGGTCAAGAGTCCCACTGGTTGGGACTTTTCGATCAGGGTTACATATCGATGAATTCTGATGCCCGATTGCCCATCAAATTTGGACTCAATATTTATGAGAGGTTTAATTAGTGATTTGATCGCTAATTAACTCAATTTTATTGAGTAATTATTTTTGGATCAAGTCCAATTGAATTGGATTCAGTTGGGTTTGACCCGATTAGGTTAAGAGTTGACCTAATCGTCAAGATGGTTTGGTCCCTGATTTGATTAGGGGTTGGGCTTAGTCAATTTTTGATTTTAGGATTTTATTGAGCCTAATTAAGTCTAATTAAGTTAGATTTAAATTAGTCTAATTGAATCTAACTTATTTGGTTCAATTAGGTTGGTTTAAATAATTAAACCATCTTGACCCAATCTCCATGCTCCACCTCACTTCCATTGTACCCATTTGAATTCATGAGAAGGAACTTCTCATGAATTATTTCCTCATGTCAAGCCCTCTCCATGCTCCACTTTAATGTGCCATATGAATAGATAAGGATGATTGGTTGGCCATTCAAATTCAAAATAAAGTTTGAATTTGAATGGGCAATCAATCTTTGCACCTTATCCCTTTTTTTATGCCCCATTTATTACATAAAAAAAGGTTTCTCATGAAATCACTCCATATATAATTTAAGCCACACCTCATGCCTTTAGTGGATAAGGGATGAGTTGGTGTCCATTTGAATTCAAAATTTGATTTGAATTCAAATGTGCAATTACTCATCTTTATCCTTTCTTTTGGATAAGACGTTTGACGTTGTTATAAAAGGAGGAGAAAAGTGAGGCGTGCAAGAAGAAGATTTTTGAAGAAAAATTCTAGGGCGTGAGAAGTCTTGTGCGTGAGAAGAAAGTCCACATCCTTCCAAGAGAAAAAGAAAGAAAAATGGGTGCAAGGTTTCCGGTGAGTTCCCTAGAGTTTTAGCCTGGGGTTCGGGAAGTGAGAAAGTGAGCTACGAGTATCGTGAGCCCACAAAATCTTAGAAAAATCTTCAACATCCTTTCAAGCATGTCTGTTGATGATCTGGAGCATCCAAAGAATCGACAAACATCGATCAAAGGAGTTCGATCAGCATTGACCGTCAAAAGGACTCTACAATGAGCTAGCACTCGTGAGGAGTCGATCAGACCGAGAGCTTCGTGTGGATGATCCACAGAGGTCAGACATGCTGTGTGACTGTATTGCAATGATAAAACTCTCCCGACGGTGATCAGATTGCGGTGATCTACTTCCCGCACAAAGGTATTGTGTTCTGAACACATTACAGTAAAGTATTTACTGTTCGAATTTGAATTTTAAATTTAAATACATGCATGCTATATATCATATTTAGATCCTAGTATAGGATAAATTTATATTAATTAATTAGATTAATTAATATTTTTTCACTGTAAAATCATAATTTTAAAAAAGTTTTAAAATTATCATTTTATCCCTACACTGAATTTCATAACAAGTAGGAGATTTGATGATGGTGAGAGGTTCCTAAACGTTGAAGATGGAAGTAAAGTTTCAGTTCTAGCTTTAGGAATCATGAACCTTGTAATCAATTCTCGTAATGTAATTTTGAGTAAATGTCACTATTGTTCAAGCTTTTTATTAAATATTATTTCTGTAGGCCTTTTGGCCATGTACGGTTATCTATTTTTAATAAAAGAAAATATTTGCAATATCATTTTGAATGATGTTACAATGTTTGTTGGACAACTAGATAATAAAATTTACTTACTGTCACAGCCTATTAATATGGTTCAAACCTTCGGTAAACATCCTAGAATAGATAATGTGTCAAAAGTCTACCTTTGGCACTGTAGGCTAGGTCATATCAATAAGAACAGGATAAACAGGTTGGCTCAAGAAGGAATTCTTGAAGTTGGTGATTGTGAATCACTTCCAACCTGTGAGTCCTGTCTTCTTGAAAAGATGACCCAAGTCACCTTTTACTGGAAAAGGTGAGCGAGCTAGTGAACTCTTAGGTCTGGTACATTCTGATGTATGTGGACCCATGAGCTCAAGTACAAGAGGTGGATATTTCTACTTCATAACCTTCACAAATGACCTATCGAGGTATGGGTATGTCTATTTAATGAAGCATAAGTCGGAGTCATTTGAAATGTTCAAACTATTCCGAAATGAGGTAGAAAAATAAACTAAAAAATATATTAAAACTCTTCGATCTGATCGAGGAGGTGAATACCTTTCCAATGATTTTTTGATGTATCTTGGGGAGAATGAAATTCTCTCTCAGTGGACTCCTCCTAGAACACCACAGCATAATGGTGTGTTTGAAAGGAGGAATCGGACCTTATTGGACATGGTTCGATCCATGATGGGGTTTGCTGGTCTGTCGATCTTCTTCTGAGAATATGCACTCAAATCGGCTTGTTATCTTCTAAATAGGGTTCCAAGTAAGTCTATAACCAAAACGCCATATGAGATATGGATAGGACGTAGGCCAGTACTCTCACACCTTAGGGTTTCGGGGTGTCCGACTTATGTTAAACGTTTAATTACGGACAAGCTTGGACCTAGGTCTGACAAGTGTAATTTTATAGGGTACCCAAAAGAGATCAAAGGGTATTATTTCTACCTAGTTGATGAGCAAAAGGTGTTTGTCAGCCTTAAGGCAATCTTTTTAGAAAAGGAGTTCCTTAGCGAAGGGACTGTTGCCTTTAAGATCGAACTTGAGAAAGTTCGACAGGTGGAAAAATCGACACAAGTAGCTGAACCTGAACCATATTTGATTAGATCAGATCCGGAGCCCATTGTTCCTGCACCCTTAAGGCGATCTGATAGAGTACCACATCAACCAGACAGATACTATGGTTTCTTGATCTGGGATGGAGATCCTATCGAACTTGATAAAAATGATAAGGATCCGATCACCTACATGGATGCAATACAGAGATCTGACTTTGAGAAATGGCTAGAGGCCATAAAATCTGAAATGGAGTCCATGAAGGTCAACGATGTGTGGACATTGGTTGACCCACCCGAAGGAGTAAAACCCATAGGGTGTAAGTGGGTATTCAAGAGGAAGAGGGGCACAGATGGAAAGGTAGAAACCTATAAAGCCCATCTGGTTGCCAAGGGATATCGTCAACGTTATGGTATAGACTATGACAAGATATTTTCTCCTGTGGCAATGCTCAAATCCATTCGGATTATGCTTGCGATAGCTGCCCATCTAGATTATGAAATCTGGTAGATGGATGTGAAGACAGCTTTCCTAAATGAAGAGCTGGATGAAGAGGTGTATATAATACAATCTGAAGGATTCACATCCACAGATGAGTCTAAGGTGTGCAGGCTATAGAGGTCCATTTATGGACTTAAGCAGGCATCCCGGAGTTGGAACATACGTTTTGATAGGACGATCAAGACGTATGGCTTCGTTAAGAATGAAGAAGAGCCCTGCATATATAAGTGGGCTAATGGTCCAGTTGTGGTATTTCTTGTATTGTATGTGGATGACATTCTCTTAATCGAAAATGATGTTCTTACATTACAGGGAATAAAGATTTGGCTGTCGTCATAATTTTTTATGAAGGATCTGGGAGAAGCTTCCTACATCCTAGGGATGAGGATCAATAGGGATAGATCTAAAAGGTTGCTTGGCTTATCCCAATCCACGTACATTGATACTATGCTGAAAAGATTCAGCATGGAGAATTACAAGAAAGGCTATCTACCGATAGGCCATGAAATTTCTCTCGAAGAGAGATTGTCCGACAACACCTTAAGAAAGAGAGCGTATGGGTAGAATTTCATATGCTTCGGTAGTGGGATCTATCATGTATGCCATGACATGTACACGATCAGATGTGGCATACTCACTAGGGGTAGTAAGTAGATACCAATCTGATCCAGGAGAGAATCACTGGAAGGTTGTTAAAATCATCCTGAAGTATTTAAGAAATACTAAGAACCAGTGGCTTATTTATGGTGAATCAGACTTGAGACTTATAGGGTTTACAGACTCTAATTTTCAGTCTGATCATGATGACAGCAAGAGTGTGTCGGGATTTATTTTTACCCTTAATGGTGGGGCTGTTTGCTGGAAAAGTTTCAAGCAGCACACAGTGGCTGCTTCAGTTTGCGAAGGCACACCAGCGGACGAAGCATATTCTGCGTCGCTACCATCTCATCTGGAAAATCATGGATCGAGGTGATGTCAACCTTCAGAAGATCGATGGGAAGGAGAACCTGACCGATCCATTCACTAAAGCCATTACGGTGAAGGAGTTCGATGACTTCAAGTCGAATATGGGTATTAGACACTGCACCGATTGGCTTTAGGCCAAGTAGGAGATTGTTGGGAATAGTATCCCAAAGCCAATCGTCAGTCTGTTGACGGTTGTGCTCTTTGTTGTATTAGTACATAAATTATAAATTAATAAAAGTTATTTTGATATTTTTCATCACGAATTATGTCATCTTCTAATGAACTCCTGTGTTGTGGTGAAGTCCTTAGGACTATTTAGACTCGATAAAGGAAGATTTATCGTTTAGTCCTTAAACCAGTTCGCGATCAAATAATACGTTGTTACCAAGGACAACAATGTTTATCAAGCATAGGTCGTTGTGTGCCATATAGGTTGGTTGTCCTCTTAACCAAGGAGTGTAGAGACACTGGTATGGCATACAGGTGAGATGTAAGGGTACATCTGCACTGAACGTGACCAACTCTAGAGCTATTTCTGCTGTCAAGATTTACTCCGATGGGATATGGGTATAACTATCCCTCTGACCTGAGACCGCCACGGTGACTTGCAAGCAACTCACTGCACTTAAGCACTGGACTATCTGAATTTCTAATTCAGTGATGGAAGGCTGCTAGGAGTAGTCAAGTACTTGACTTGTCGGTGCGTGTGTCAAGATGAGTTGACCACTCCAGTTCAGGAGCTATGTACAGTTGTGTTTCAATTTAGCAAAATCTTGGCTAGGGTAGTCCTAGTGAGGAGTCACAGAACTGATTGAGTTGAGCACGACTCGGATGATCTAATCAGGGTTGACAGTTTAACCCTAAGTCATCCTAAACACAAGGGTCAAAAGGGATGAATTATATAGTAGCCATATTCACGTAGGTTCTGAGTGTTGTGATTGTGACTATTCGATCTATCCGGATGTTGGGTACCATTGCTAGATCGTCACTTCGATTAGTACAGGAATTGGTTCCTGTGCTACCGGCTTAGGTTTGAACCTGCGGGGTCACACACATTAGAGGTTCCTATCTGATCTGATAGCTGATGAAGAGTCTTAATATTTGTGGACTATGAGTTTTACTTATCTGAAACTCTGTGATCGAGAATCAAGATTCTCTAATCACAAGTCCCACATATTTTGGCTACCGGGGTCAAGAGTCCCACTGGTTTGGGACTCTTCGATCAAGATTTCATATTGATGAACTTTGATACCCGATTGCCCATCGGATTTAGACTCAATATTTATGAGAGATTTAATTAGTAATTTGATCACTAATTAACTCAATTTGATTGAGTAATTATTTTTGGATCAAGTTCAATTGAATTGGATTCAGTTGGGTTTGACCCGATTAGGTTAAGAGTTGACCTAATCGTCGAGATGGTTTGGTCCCTGATTTGATCAGGGGTTGGGCTTAGTCAATTCCTGATTTGATTAGGATTTTATTGAGCCTAATTAAGCTTAATTAAGTTGGGTTTAATTTAGTCTAATTATGCTTAACCTATTTTGATTAGGTTGGTTCAATTAAGATTAAACCACCATTTGAATTTGAATCCCTGCGCCACTTCATATCTCTGCGCCCATTTGAATTCACGAGAAGAAACTTCTCATGAATTTTCTCTCATGCAAAGCCCTTCCCACGCCCCACATTTGTGCGCCACATAGGTGGATAAGGATGGTTGGTTGGCCATTCAAATTCAAAACAAAGTTTGAATTTGAATGAGCAACCAATCCATGCGCCATGTCCTTATCCTCTTTAGCACCCCATATCTTACACGAGAAAGAGTTTCTCGTGAAACCTTTCTATGCACAAAGCAGCCACGCCCCTTCTCTTCTCACACCATAAGTGGATAGGGATGAGTTGGTTTGCATTTGAATTCAAACTCGATTTGAATTCAAATGTGCAATCACTTATCTTTATCCTCTCACGCGGATAAGGCACGTTCGACATTGTTTTAAAAAGAAGAGAAAGGAGGGGCGTGCGAAGAAATTTTTGGAGAGAAAGTTTGGGGTGTGAGGAACCTTTCTGCGTGAGGTGAAGGTCCAAAACCTTCCGAGAGAAAAAGAAAGGAAAGAAAGAAAAAAGGGTGCGGAGTTTTTCTTAGTGTACCCTAGGGTTTCAGTCTGGGGTTCGGGAAGTGAGAAGGTGAGCTACGAGTGTCGTGAGCCCACCAAATTTTTGAGAGATCTTCAACATCCTCTCAAAAATATCTGTTGATGATCTGGAGTATCTAAAGAATCAGCAGACATCGATCAAAGGAGTTCGATCAGCATCAACTGTCAAAAGGGCTCTATAACGAGCTAGCACTCATGAGGAGCCGATCAGGCCGGGAGCCTTATGTGGACGATCTGCAGAGGCCAAACACTCTGTGTGGCTGTGTTGCGATGATCAGAGCCTCCTGACGGTGATCAGATTACGGAGATCGACTACCCGCATAAAGGTATTGTGTTCTGAACACATTACAGTAAAGTATTTACTGTTCAAATTCGAATTTCAAATTTAAATGCATGCATACTGTATATCATATTTAGATCCTAGTGTAGGGTAAATATATGTTAATTAATTAGATTAATTAATATTTTTCACTGTAAAATCATAATTTTGAAAAAGTTTTAAAATTACCATTTTACCCCTGCACTGAATTTCACTTCATGGCTCTAGTATTGTTGTAGTATAACAAGACAGGACCATCAACGAAGGGTGCCACTTCGAGCTCGTTGATGAACTTGTACAATCATACAGTTTTCTTCACAGCATCGGATACCACGATATACTCCACTTCGCAAATAGAGTCTGCCACAGTATTCTGCTTGAAACTTTTTCAGTAGATTGCTCTATCATTTAGGATAAAAATATAACCCGACATACTATTACTATTATCATGATCTGACTGAAAGCTGGAGTCGATGAATCCCACAAGTTTCAAGTCAGTTTCACCATACACAAGCCACGAGTTCTTAGTATTTCTTAAATACTTAAGAATGATCTTTACGATCTTCCAGTAGTTTTCTCCTGGATCAAACTGGTATATACTCATTAATCCTAATGAGTATACCACGTCTGGTCTCGTACATATCAAAGCGTACATAATAGAACCCACTGTCAAAGCATATGAAACTCTACTCATATGCTCTCTCTCTTGAGGAGTTGTGTTGGACAATCTCCTTTCGAAAGAAAAATTTCTTGACCTATCAGAAGATAGTCTTTCTTGAAATTCTTCATGATGAACTGTTTCAGCATAGTATCTATGTATGTGGATTGAAAAAGTCCGAGCAGCCTCTTAGATCTATCCCTATAGATCTTTATCCCTAGGATATAGGCTGCTTCTCCCAGATCCTTCATAAAGAATTATGATGACAGTCAAATTTTTATTCTCTATAATACAGGAATGTTATTTTCGATTAAGAAAATATCATCCACATACAATACAAGAAATATAACTATCGAACCATTTGTCTACTTATATATGCAAGGTTCCTCTCTATTCCTAACGAAGCCATACATTCTGATCACCTTATCAAAATATATGTTCCAACTCTGAGATGCTTGCTTCAATTCATAAATCGATCTCTGAAGCTTACACACTTTGGACTCATCTGTGGATATGAACCCTTTAGGTTGTATCATATACATCTCTTCGTTCAGCTCTCCATTTAGGAAAGATGTCTTCACATCCATTTACCAGACTTCATAGTCCAAGTATGCTGCTATCGCAAGCATGATCTGAATGGATTTGAGTATTGCCACAGAAAAAAATATCTCATCATAGTCAATACCATAATACTGACGATAATAATCAAACAAACTTTATACATCTCCATCTTTTCATCTGCATTCCTCTTTCTCTTGAAGATCCACTTACATCCTATGGGTTTAACTTCTTCAGATGGGTCAACTAATGTCTATACATCGTTGACCTTCATAGATTCCATTTCAGATCTCATAGCTTCAAGTCATTTATCAGAGTCAGACCTCTGCATCGCATCCATGTAAGTGATCGGATCCTCATCATTCTCATCGAGTTTGACAGGATCCCCATCCTAGATCAAAAAAATTAGGTATCTATCCAGCAGACACGGTACTCTATCGGATTGCCTTAAGGATATTTGTTCATTAGGGTTTCGAGTTTGATCTTATCAAATTCGATTCAGATTCAATCATTGGTGTCGGTTCTTCTATCTGTCGAACTTCGTCAAGCTCAATTTTAAAGGCACTTATTCCTTTACTAAGAAATTTTTTTTTCAAAAAGTATACCTTACTGCTGACAAACATCTTTTGTTCAGTAGGCAGATAAAAGTAATATCTCCTCATTTTCTTAAGGTACCCTACGAAATTATACTTATCGAATCTAGGACTGAGCTTGTCAGTTTGTAATTATTTAACATAAGTCAGATAGCTCCAGACCCTAAAGTAAGAGAGGTTCGACCTACGTCCTGACCATATCTCATATGATGTCTTATTAATTGACTTGCTCGAAATATTATTGAGCACAAGACAGGCTGTTTCAAGTGCATATCTCCAAAAGAAGAAGATCGATAGAGTTGCAAACCCCATCATAGATCGAACCATATCCAACAAGAATTGATTCCTCCTTTTTGAGATGCCATTATGCTGTGGTGTCTCTGGAAGGGTCCATTGGGAGAGAATTCCATTCTCTCCTAGATATGTCAAAAATTCACTGAAAAGATATTTACCTCTTCGATCAGATCGAAGAATTTTAATATTTTTTTTAATTTATTTTCTACTTCATTACAGAATCGTTTGAATATTTCAAACGATTCGGACTTGTGTTTCATCAAGTAGACGTATCCATACCTAGATAGGTTGTCTGTGAATGTAATGAAGTAGCTGTACCTTTTTCTAGCATATGTGCTCATGGGTCCACATACATCAGTATATACCAGACCCAGCACATCACTGGCTCATTCATCTTTTTCAATAAAAGATGACTTGATCATCTTTTCAAGCAAACAAGACTTACAGGTAGGTAACGATTCATAATCATCTTTATCAAGAATTTTTTCTTGAACTAACCTGTTCATCCTGTTCTTGTTGATATAACCTAGCCTACAATGCCAAAGGTAGGCATCTGTGACATCATCTATTCTAGGATATTTATTTGAAATGTACATTACATTAGGTCTAGATACAACATAAATATCATTGTTCAACTGTCCACGTAAAATTGTAACACCATTCAAAATGATATCACAAAAAAAAAAATTATTGATATTTCATAATTGAAATTAGCCAAAAAGCCTACAGAAATAATATTTAAAAAAAAATTAAGACAGTAATGACACTCATTAAGAATAATATACTGAGACTCAAATACAAGCTTGATGATTCCTAAAGCTAGAACTGAAACTGATCTTCCATCTCCAACATTCAAGAATCTCTCACCTTCTCCAAATCTCCTAATGACCTAAAGACCCTGCAACGAATTGTAAATGTGAATAGGACTTTCAGTATCCAATATCCAAATCATTGTATCTATAAGAGAGAAGTTACAAGGTGTTATCACATAAGTACCTTGTCCAGCAACTGATTGCTTCTTCTTCTTTGGCCTGTTCGGATCAAGAGAAGCGATATACTGAGCATAGTTTCTCTTTCAGTGATCCTGCTTCTTGCAAAAGAAGTACTCTGCCTGACTTTGATCAGCTTTGAACTTAAATTTTTGAGACTGACTCCCAACACCAGGCACCTTCTTATTCTTCTTCTTTTTTTCTTTCTTAAAGAGACGACGACTACCTGAAGAAGATCCTCCCACTAGATTCACTATCTCTTTGTGGAGCTGGTGATCTTTCTCAAGAGTCTATAGCAACCCCAACAGATCGTGGTAGTTGACTACAGGCTTCATCATTCTAAAATGACTAAAGAACAGTAGGTAGGACTTGGATAGAGAGTTTAGAATCGCATCCTTTCCTAGCTGTTCATGTAAAAAAAAGTCGAGTTTGCTTAATTTTTCAATCTACTCAATTATGTACAATACATGATCGGTAACAGATGCATCCTCTCTCATCGGGTATTAAAAATGATGCAACTAGTCTTGTGCCGCTCAACGTCATCAGGAGTATCAAAGGAATCCCTCAACACTTGAAGCATTTTCTCTAGCTGAGCTTTTTCAAACTTCTGACTGAACTCATCATTCATGGAAGCTCGCATGATGCAACGAACCATAGTGCAATCATTGAGTCACTTCAAATAAGTATCTCAGATCACTCCTCGGGTGTTAGGAGTAGGCTCCTCAGGTGCCGGATTTGTTATCACATAAAAGGATCCGCTCGTGCTCCAGGACAATCTTTAACTTTCGATACCAATTATTAAAATTCGATCCGACAAGCTTCTCACTGTCCAGCAGCGATCAGAGTGACAAGTTTGAGGCCATATCTGCACACAAAAAAAAATATAAAGCCTAATTAGTATATGAATTTATTAATCCTAAAGACTTGAACTTTAGTCTAAAGATCTTCTCACTATTTTATACGAATTGGTAGCTTCTACCTTCAATTCGAAGAATTACCTTAATTTTTTAGTAGGTACTAGAATCCACACCAACTACATATAGGCCCGAGGATGGCTCGGTCAACCCATATGCACCTATAGATAGATTTTCAATCAATTATTTCTCCAAACAACTTCTAGTATTTAATTTAGCCCTATATTTAATTTCAGTAGGCGATGGGCCTCCATTGAAAGTTTTGGTTAGGTCAAACTATTAACATAAACCTACTCAGTGATTCTATCTAATGAGTGATCAGGTCTAAGGATAGCTCGATCAATCCAACCATCATCAGATAGTTCAACAGAGTCATCATATGATGAATGATAATTTTATCATTCAGAAAGAACATCAGACGGATGGCACCTGCAATGTCAATCAAAAATAATAGACCCATTATCACTCACCTTAATGGGAGGCTATGATCTAGTTATCACCATAACCAGCTCATTTTAGGGACCTAATACTTTAGAGGGTTTAATTGATTTAGAGAAAAGAGAGAAAAAAAAAAGATTAATCAGTAGACCACAATCCTCCCACTGACTTCACCAAATCACTGAATCGGGTTAGGTCATGCTGATTGAACTGGCACCTAGATCAGTCACACTGATCAACCTTAATGACATGGACTAACTCGAATTACTTAGTGATCTAATCAAAATCTAGTTCACCAAATTGGTCAGGTAAGTGAGATCGATGGGAGGGTCTGCTAAGCTTGCCTTAGACACCATTGAAATGGCCAGATAAGTCGCTCCTAATTAAAAACCATCGATCAAAATGTCAAACTTATCTTAGACACTAATTGATTAACTAATTTTGATTTGACCAACCTAATAATTCGAGTTCAACCACTGAGCCACAATCAAGGTCCATTTGATCTAATCAAAGATATGAACTTTACCATCTACAACTATTGTACTGAAAAAATTCTGATTAATCTAATTCAATATTTAGTTAGACTTAATCAATTTCTCTATATGGTCAATTAATTTTTTGATTCTAACCTTAGGTCTAACTCAATTAAAGAGAAGGACCTGATTTCAGCTAATCCATGCCCCATATTTTATGCAATGTTATTAGATCTAAATCATAATTCTAGATCCAATCAGCTTGATACTTAATTCTCAATTAAGTTTTGCATCAACATGGTTAAAGTTTTGAAAATAATTTTTTATGTAAACTTTTTACATCAGATCATAAAATCTTTTAGATCAAATCTAAATTTTTTTTTATAATTTTAAATCAAAATAATTTTGATTAAATAAGATTAGATGTAACTAACCATCTTCATAACTTGCATCACATACAACAACACCTAGGATTTCAAGATATAAGATTTTACAAGCAAGTAAGTTTTCTCTTTTCGCTTTCTTCTTCATGGGACCTCATAGTGGCACCTCTACACATCATGAAAAGCATCCTATTGAATGAGAGAGAAGGTCATGAAACCCTACTTGCTCCTATGATCGGACGGCCTGATGATTATCCAATCCGAGTACTTTGCTACTCAGACATCTAATCTAAATAAATAATAATTAGATTTAAAAATAAACTAATTTAGATCTAATATAAATAATAAATAATTAGATCTAATAATAAAAAATTAGATCTAAAGTCATATTAATTCATATCAAAATAATCTGGCTCTGATACTAATTAAGAAAATATACGGTAGTGCAGTACATGCAATTTTAAAATTTTATGCAGTAAAAATAATAGATTAAATAATTTAATCTAAATCATATATATAAGATCTAATCTTAAACTACTACATCAGAATCTTTGATATGAAAAATATATATTTTAGATCTGAAAATAAAAATTATATCGATCTCATCGATGCTGAAATTCTAGATCTAATTATTAGTTCTACCATAGGAATTAAAATAAGTTAGAGATCGTTATCAAATAAATTTTGATCTTAATCTCTTTTGATCCAATGATTGGAGAGGGTGTTCCTCAGATCACTCATAGCCACACAAAGTCATCTGGCCTCTATAGAAAAATTCATGCAAAGACTGGCGTAGATCAGGGGCTCGGAGATGCTAGTCTGCAAACAACTTCAATAGTTGATCTCTTCCTTCTTCTACAAGCATCTTGGATACTCCAAAGTGATAAGAGATCTGGAGGAGAAAGAGAGGAGGAGAAGAGGCTCTGAAAACAAAAAATCAGCAAGAGAATTGATTATGGGACATCCAAGAGAGGAAACCTCTTTTTATAGACTAGGAATTAGGACTTTCCAAGGAAGGGTACCATAAATCAATGTCAAAATCTCCTTTTGGCATCCCAAAAAATTCTAGAAAAATTTTTAAGATATGGAAAAGAGATCTGGAGTCTCACACACTAAAGAATTTCTTAAGAAAAATAAAAAAAAAATAATATGGCACCAATAATATACCATATATGAAAATTTTCTTTCCTAGTCTGCATCTTATCTCTAATTCGGATCGCATTCGAATTAGGCAAGAGATAATATTATGACTCATTAGCTATTACTGACTACTTTTATTGGATCCTCTCTCATGATGCCAAAAATCATAATCCAAATCCAATTAGGCATGGAGAAATTGGGAAGGATTCAGATGTGGCGCAAAAGATAAGGATAGAGTCATAATTTAACTTAGACTCTTTATTTCTAATTCAATTCTAATCCAAATCAAATTTAGATTGAAACCACTGATAGAAATGAATCTAATCTAATTAAAAATCTAAATATTTTATCAAATTTTTAATCCAATTAGAAATTAGCTGAGTCCAAATCTTGATCGAATCAGGATCAAATTTTTCTTATAATCGAGTTTGATCATATCAATCCCAATCTGAGTCGAACTGAATCTAATTCAGTTAGACTATTTCAAAGCTCTTCATTCAATCAAATTGAGTCAATTAGTAATATAATTACTAATTAATTTTCTATAAATGGTAGAGTCTCAATCCCAATGAGACTCTCCCACAGAGTCCTAGTCCAAGTAAGACTCTTCATCAGAGTCACAATCCAATTGGACTCTTTCAACCATCAGATTGACCAAGTCTTTTAATACGTGTGACCCCATAGGTTCGAACCTAAGCTGGTAGCATAGAAATAATTTTTTATATCAATCAATGTAACCATCTAGCAATGATGACTCGATGACTAGATAGGTCGAAGCATTGCAAAGCAATCTTCTAGAACCTACTGGCGTATGGTTACCATATAATTCATTTCTTTTATTCCAAATACTCAAGGTGACCTAAGATTTCACTGTCAACCCTAATTAAGTCGACCACATTATATTTCAACCTTTCAAATCCATCTCATGGATTATCCCAATCAAGATTTTACTAAATTGAAATATACTGATGCATATCTCCTACCAATTCAGAGGGGTCAATTCTATCTTGACTCACACACCGACTTGATAAGTACTTGACTGCACCCAGTATCTTTTCATCACTAAGTTAGAAACTTAGATGGTCTGATATTAAAGTACAATGAGTTGCTTATAAGTCACCGTAATGGTCTTAGATTGGAGGGACACTTATATCCATACTCTTTACGAGCTACTCTTGACAGCAGAGTGCTCGACACATGGTCACGTTCGATGCAAATGTACTCCTATATTTTATCTGCATAGCATAACAGTATCTCCATACTCTTTAGTTAAGAGAACAACTAATTCATATGGCACACAATGATCTATATTTGATATTGCTATCATCTTAGTAATAGCGTATCATTTGATCGCGAATATTTTTAAGGACTTAATGACAAATGCTCCTTTGTCAATTAATAATAGTCCAAAAGACTTCATTACAACACAAGAGTTCAAAGATGATCAATTTGTAATAAAAATATTAAATAATTTTTATTAATAAAAATTTATATATAATTTACAAGATGAGCACAATCGTCTAACGATTGGCTTTATGATACATTTTTCAATAAGGTGAGCCCATATGACTTAGAGACCAAGTCGCTGTAATATGCTTAGAAAAGTACCTGGGCAAAAAGTTATCCACATATCAGTGTGCACGTTACCAATAACTCTTAGGTGAGGTACATGACATCGGTGGGACTGCAGCACCTATTAGGAATCCCTTTGTCACGTTAGTGTTTTCATTTTTCACCCAGAGAATGGAGGGATACGAAAAATTAGAGAGAGTTATTATTTGCATCTTAAAATTTTTAAAAGTAAATATAATTTTAAAATATAAAAATCTAACTTGAATCTCTACTCTCACAGTTAAATAATATCAGTCTCAAACCCTCTAGTCTGCATCCTTGAATCCAATCATTTGACCAGAGCAAACTATAAAGACTGATTAAAAAATCTCAGGATTGTCCTGACTTCTAAAAAATTAGGTCATGTACTCGATCAAGAGTCCATAGTGTTACCAAACCATCCTACTGCTGAGCAAAGAGCTGCTTATGGAAAGTGGATGGATGAAGATAGTTGGATTAAGTGCTATATGCTGGCCTCTATGTCAAATGAGTTACAAAGTCAGCATGAACATATGCCCACTGTCAGAGCTACGATAACTCACCTACAAGAGTTGTATGGTGAGCAAGACTGTACAGTACGCTTTGAAGTATTCAAAAGACTCTTCAATTTGAAGATGCATGAAGGACAGTCAGTCCATGAGCACTATATGACAATGATTAAGGACATTGAGGAGTTTGAAAAGCTCGGACTTGATATGCAAAAAAAATTACAGATGGATTTGATCCTTTAATTTTTTACGAGTTCATATAGTCAGTTTATTGTAAATTTTTATATGAACAAACTCGAATGCACTATACCTGAACTAATCAACATGTTGGTCACTACGAAAGGAACCTTAAAGAGTTTAAAGGGCACTGTTCTCGCTATGGAGTGGACTTCTTTCAAGAGAAAGTTTAGTTAAAAGAAAAAGATTAAATTCATTAAGAAGTAAAAGAAAGAGAGCAAGTCAAAGAAGGATATTCCAAAGAAGGCTGAAGTAAAGAGAAAATATTTTCATTGTGTGCTGAAGGCCACTGGAGGAGAAACTGTCTACTCTATCTGGAGAGCCTAAAGATCAAGAAAGGTGATAAACCTTCAGAAAGTATGCTCGTAATTGAATCTAACCTTATGGTTTCTTCTACTTCTAGTTGAGTATTAGACTCTGGTTCGAGTACTCATATATGTACCTTAGTGCAGGATCTAATAGAAAGTAAGAGGTTGAGGAAAGGTGACATGATCCTTCAGGTCTGCAATGGAGTAAAAGTTACTACAGAAGCCCTTGGCACTTATCCTCTTCGATTATCATCAAGATTTAGATTAGATTTAAAAGATTGTTATTTTATTTTTGTAACTAGTCAGAATTTATTTTTCATGTCTATGCTAGTACAGGAAGATTTTGAATTTAATTTAAATGAAAATTTTTATTCTATTTATTTATAAAATAAATTGATTGCATGAAATTTTTTAATTGATAGTCTGTATCACTTGCGTGTTAATACAAATTTAAATTTAAACGAGTAAATAGTGAGTGCTGTAGGTCAAAAGAGATTCAGAGATAAAATTAATCAGAAGTACTTGTGGCATCATAAACTAGGCCATATTGAAGAGGATAGGATAAACAAACTGAAAAAGGATAGGATCCTTGGCTCCCTTCATCCAGAGTCGTATCTAGCTTGTGAATCTTGCTTTTGAAAAAAAAATGGTCAAGTTATCCTTTGTAGGATATGAGGAAAAGGCCACTAAGTTACTTGTCCTGGTACACACCGATGTGTGTAGGCCATTTTATGTGCAGGCCAAAGATGGTTACAGCTACTTCATTAGCTTTACCGATGATCTATCTAGATATGGGTATGTGTATCTGATGAAACACAAATCTGAAGCCTTTGAAAAGTTCAAAGAATTTAGAAGTGAAGTAGAAAAACAAACTGATAAACCCAATAAGATTTTTCGATCTGATTAAGGAGGTGAATACTTTAGTCAGAAATTTTTGAGATATCTTAAAGACAACGGTATAGTCTCTCAATGGACTCCTTCTGGAACACCTCAGCTCAACAGGATATTTGAAAGGAGAAATAGGATCCTATTAGATATAATCAGGTTCATGATGAGCTTCACTAATCTATCCTTATATCTTTGGGGACATACCTTACTAACTGCCATTCATTTATTGAATAGGATTCTATCAAAATCTATTCCTACTACACCGTATGAGATATTGTACGATAAGAAGTCAAGTCTAGATTATCTTAAGACTTGGGGATGTTCGACCTATGTCAAGAGACAGATGACTGATAAATTAGAGGATAGATCTATAATAGCTCATTTCATAGGGTATCCAAAAGAATCAATGGGATACTACTTCTATTTTTCACAAGAACGCAATGTGATTGTGAGTCAAAATATTATATTTCTAAAAAAATAGTTTATCTAGAATGGTAGCAGTGAGAGGTTAGTTGAGCTCGAAGAGAAGATCTCTGAAGAGTAAAGAGCTATAGATCCTCAAAAATCCATTATTCATGAGCCAATAGTTGACGTTCCTCTACCACCTCGTAGATTTAGCAAAATCTTTCGACCACCTGAAAGATACATGGGTATGCTTACGAAGAAAGTACAAAAAATGTTCCTCATGGGAGATAAGGATCATGGTGATGATCCTACTATATTTGATGAGATGATGTCTAAGATCGATTTCAAGAAATAGTTAAATGCAATGAAGTTAGAAATTGACTCGATGCACTTGAACCAAGTATGGACCTTAGTGGATCCACCTAAGGGTATAGTACCCATTGGGTATAAATGGATCTACAAAAAAAAAAAAGGTGTCGATGATAAGGTAGAGACCTATAAAGCTAGACTTGTAGCCAAAAATTATAGCCAGCATGAGGGCATTGACTATCAAAAAATCTTCTCACCCTAGCCATGCTGAAATCTATCCACACTCTGCTTGCTATTGCAGCTTATAATGATTATGAAATCTGACAAATGGATGCGAAAACTGCTTTTCTGAATGAATATCTTAAGGAAGATATCTATATGGAGCAACCTTTAGATTTCACATCTGGTGATGGTGATCACAGAGTCTGCAAGCTGTAAAGATGCATATACGGAATAAAACAAGCCTCTTGAAGTTGGAACCATCATTTTGATAATATGATCAAATCGTTTGATTTCATCAAAAAAGAAGAAGAATCTTGTGTTTATAAAAGGATCAATGAGAGCACAATAATATTCTTCGTATTATACGTAGATGATATTCTCTTCATTGAGAATGATATTCTCATATTAACCACGATCAAAAGATGGTTGTCCAAAGAATTCTCTATGAAAGATCTAAGGAAAGCATCCTATACTCTTCGAATAAAGATCTATAGGGATAGATCTAAAAGAATACTAGGCCTGTCACAAAAGCTGTACATAGAGAAGGTGCTGAAGAAGTTTAGCATGAAAAATTCTAAAAGAGGACTATTACCTCTTAGACATGGTATTAATCTTTCTAAGAT
>NC_026002.2:72917904-72927506 GCF_000442705.2 Elaeis guineensis | reverse complement strand
GAAATGTACATTACATTAGGTCTAGATACAACATAAATATCATTGTTCAACTGTCCACGTAAAATTGTAACACCATTCAAAATGATATCACAAAAAAAAAAATTATTGATATTTCATAATTGAAATTAGCCAAAAAGCCTACAGAAATAATATTTAAAAAAAATTAAGACAGTAATGACACTCATTAAGAATAATATACTGAGACTCAAATACAAGCTTGATGATTCCTAAAGCTAGAACTGAAACTGATCTTCCATCTCCAACATTCAAGAATCTCTCACCTTCTCCAAATCTCCTAATGACCTAAAGACCCTGCAACGAATTGTAAATGTGAATAGGACTTTCAGTATCCAATATCCAAATCATTGTATCTATAAGAGAGAAGTTACAAGGTGTTATCACATAAGTACCTTGTCCAGCAACTGATTGCTTCTTCTTCTTTGGCCTGTTCGGATCAAGAGAAGCGATATACTGAGCATAGTTTCTCTTTCAGTGATCCTGCTTCTTGCAAAAGAAGTACTCTGCCTGACTTTGATCAGCTTTGAACTTAAATTTTTGAGACTGACTCCCAACACCAGGCACCTTCTTATTCTTCTTCTTTTTTTCTTTCTTAAAGAGACGACGACTACCTGAAGAAGATCCTCCCACTAGATTTCACTATCTCTTTGTGGAGCTGGTGATCTTTCTCAAGAGTCTATAGCAACCCCAACAGATCGTGGTAGTTGACTACAGGCTTCATCATTCTAAAATGACTAAAGAACAGTAGGTAGGACTTGGATAGAGAGTTTAGAATCGCATCCTTTCCTAGCTGTTCATGTAAAAAAAAGTCGAGTTTGCTTAATTTTTCAATCTACTCAATTATGTACAATACATGATCGGTAACAGATGCATCCTCTCTCATCGGGTATTAAAAATGATGCAACTAGTCTTGTGCCGCTCAACGTCATCAGGAGTATCAAAGGAATCCCTCAACACTTGAAGCATTTTCTCTAGCTGAGCTTTTTCAAACTTCTGACTGAACTCATCATTCATGGAAGCTCGCATGATGCAACGAACCATAGTGCAATCATTGAGTCACTTCAAATAAGTATCTCAGATCACTCCTCGGGTGTTAGGAGTAGGCTCCTCAGGTGCCGGATTTGTTATCACATAAAAGGATCCGCTCGTGCTCCAGGACAATCTTTAACTTTCGATACCAATTATTAAAATTCGATCCGACAAGCTTCTCACTGTCCAGCAGCGATCAGAGTGACAAGTTTGAGGCCATATCTGCACACAAAAAAAAATATAAAGCCTAATTAGTATATGAATTTATTAATCCTAAAGACTTGAACTTTAGTCTAAAGATCTTCTCACTATTTTATACGAATTGGTAGCTTCTACCTTCAATTCGAAGAATTACCTTAATTTTTTAGTAGGTACTAGAATCCACACCAACTACATATAGGCCCGAGGATGGCTCGGTCAACCCATATGCACCTATAGATAGATTTTCAATCAATTATTTCTCCAAACAACTTCTAGTATTTAATTTAGCCCTATATTTAATTTCAGTAGGCGATGGGCCTCCATTGAAAGTTTTGGTTAGGTCAAACTATTAACATAAACCTACTCAGTGATTCTATCTAATGAGTGATCAGGTCTAAGGATAGCTCGATCAATCCAACCATCATCAGATAGTTCAACAGAGTCATCATATGATGAATGATAATTTTATCATTCAGAAAGAACATCAGACGGATGGCACCTGCAATGTCAATCAAAAATAATAGACCCATTATCACTCACCTTAATGGGAGGCTATGATCTAGTTATCACCATAACCAGCTCATTTTAGGGACCTAATACTTTAGAGGGTTTAATTGATTTAGAGAAAAGAGAGAAAAAAAAAAGATTAATCAGTAGACCACAATCCTCCCACTGACTTCACCAAATCACTGAATCGGGTTAGGTCATGCTGATTGAACTGGCACCTAGATCAGTCACACTGATCAACCTTAATGACATGGACTAACTCGAATTACTTAGTGATCTAATCAAAATCTAGTTCACCAAATTGGTCAGGTAAGTGAGATCGATGGGAGGGTCTGCTAAGCTTGCCTTAGACACCATTGAAATGGCCAGATAAGTCGCTCCTAATTAAAAACCATCGATCAAAATGTCAAACTTATCTTAGACACTAATTGATTAACTAATTTTGATTTGACCAACCTAATAATTCGAGTTCAACCACTGAGCCACAATCAAGGTCCATTTGATCTAATCAAAGATATGAACTTTACCATCTACAACTATTGTACTGAAAAAATTCTGATTAATCTAATTCAATATTTAGTTAGACTTAATCAATTTCTCTATATGGTCAATTAATTTTTTGATTCTAACCTTAGGTCTAACTCAATTAAAGAGAAGGACCTGATTTCAGCTAATCCATGCCCCATATTTTATGCAATGTTATTAGATCTAAATCATAATTCTAGATCCAATCAGCTTGATACTTAATTCTCAATTAAGTTTTGCATCAACATGGTTAAAGTTTTGAAAATAATTTTTTATGTAAACTTTTTACATCAGATCATAAAATCTTTTAGATCAAATCTAAATTTTTTTTTATAATTTTAAATCAAAATAATTTTGATTAAATAAGATTAGATGTAACTAACCATCTTCATAACTTGCATCACATACAACAACACCTAGGATTTCAAGATATAAGATTTTACAAGCAAGTAAGTTTTCTCTTTTCGCTTTCTTCTTCATGGGACCTCATAGTGGCACCTCTACACATCATGAAAAGCATCCTATTGAATGAGAGAGAAGGTCATGAAACCCTACTTGCTCCTATGATCGGACGGCCTGATGATTATCCAATCCGAGTACTTTGCTACTCAGACATCTAATCTAAATAAATAATAATTAGATTTAAAAATAAACTAATTTAGATCTAATATAAATAATAAATAATTAGATCTAATAATAAAAAATTAGATCTAAAGTCATATTAATTCATATCAAAATAATCTGGCTCTGATACTAATTAAGAAAATATACGGTAGTGCAGTACATGCAATTTTAAAATTTTATGCAGTAAAAATAATAGATTAAATAATTTAATCTAAATCATATATATAAGATCTAATCTTAAACTACTACATCAGAATCTTTGATATGAAAAATATATATTTTAGATCTGAAAATAAAAATTATATCGATCTCATCGATGCTGAAATTCTAGATCTAATTATTAGTTCTACCATAGGAATTAAAATAAGTTAGAGATCGTTATCAAATAAATTTTGATCTTAATCTCTTTTGATCCAATGATTGGAGAGGGTGTTCCTCAGATCACTCATAGCCACACAAAGTCATCTGGCCTCTATAGAAAAATTCATGCAAAGACTGGCGTAGATCAGGGGCTCGGAGATGCTAGTCTGCAAACAACTTCAATAGTTGATCTCTTCCTTCTTCTACAAGCATCTTGGATACTCCAAAGTGATAAGAGATCTGGAGGAGAAAGAGAGGAGGAGAAGAGGCTCTGAAAACAAAAAATCAGCAAGAGAATTGATTATGGGACATCCAAGAGAGGAAACCTCTTTTTATAGACTAGGAATTAGGACTTTCCAAGGAAGGGTACCATAAATCAATGTCAAAATCTCCTTTTGGCATCCCAAAAAATTCTAGAAAAATTTTTAAGATATGGAAAAGAGATCTGGAGTCTCACACACTAAAGAATTTCTTAAGAAAAATAAAAAAAAAATAATATGGCACCAATAATATACCATATATGAAAATTTTCTTTCCTAGTCTGCATCTTATCTCTAATTCGGATCGCATTCGAATTAGGCAAGAGATAATATTATGACTCATTAGCTATTACTGACTACTTTTATTGGATCCTCTCTCATGATGCCAAAAATCATAATCCAAATCCAATTAGGCATGGAGAAATTGGGAAGGATTCAGATGTGGCGCAAAAGATAAGGATAGAGTCATAATTTAACTTAGACTCTTTATTTCTAATTCAATTCTAATCCAAATCAAATTTAGATTGAAACCACTGATAGAAATGAATCTAATCTAATTAAAAATCTAAATATTTTATCAAATTTTTAATCCAATTAGAAATTAGCTGAGTCCAAATCTTGATCGAATCAGGATCAAATTTTTCTTATAATCGAGTTTGATCATATCAATCCCAATCTGAGTCGAACTGAATCTAATTCAGTTAGACTATTTCAAAGCTCTTCATTCAATCAAATTGAGTCAATTAGTAATATAATTACTAATTAATTTTCTATAAATGGTAGAGTCTCAATCCCAATGAGACTCTCCCACAGAGTCCTAGTCCAAGTAAGACTCTTCATCAGAGTCACAATCCAATTGGACTCTTTCAACCATCAGATTGACCAAGTCTTTTAATACGTGTGACCCCATAGGTTCGAACCTAAGCTGGTAGCATAGAAATAATTTTTTATATCAATCAATGTAACCATCTAGCAATGATGACTCGATGACTAGATAGGTCGAAGCATTGCAAAGCAATCTTCTAGAACCTACTGGCGTATGGTTACCATATAATTCATTTCTTTTATTCCAAATACTCAAGGTGACCTAAGATTTCACTGTCAACCCTAATTAAGTCGACCACATTATATTTCAACCTTTCAAATCCATCTCATGGATTATCCCAATCAAGATTTTACTAAATTGAAATATACTGATGCATATCTCCTACCAATTCAGAGGGGTCAATTCTATCTTGACTCACACACCGACTTGATAAGTACTTGACTGCACCCAGTATCTTTTCATCACTAAGTTAGAAACTTAGATGGTCTGATATTAAAGTACAATGAGTTGCTTATAAGTCACCGTAATGGTCTTAGATTGGAGGGACACTTATATCCATACTCTTTACGAGCTACTCTTGACAGCAGAGTGCTCGACACATGGTCACGTTCGATGCAAATGTACTCCTATATTTTATCTGCATAGCATAACAGTATCTCCATACTCTTTAGTTAAGAGAACAACTAATTCATATGGCACACAATGATCTATATTTGATATTGCTATCATCTTAGTAATAGCGTATCATTTGATCGCGAATATTTTTAAGGACTTAATGACAAATGCTCCTTTGTCAATTAATAATAGTCCAAAAGACTTCATTACAACACAAGAGTTCAAAGATGATCAATTTGTAATAAAAATATTAAATAATTTTTATTAATAAAAATTTATATATAATTTACAAGATGAGCACAATCGTCTAACGATTGGCTTTATGATACATTTTTCAATAAGGTGAGCCCATATGACTTAGAGACCAAGTCGCTGTAATATGCTTAGAAAAGTACCTGGGCAAAAAGTTATCCACATATCAGTGTGCACGTTACCAATAACTCTTAGGTGAGGTACATGACATCGGTGGGACTGCAGCACCTATTAGGAATCCCTTTGTCACGTTAGTGTTTTCATTTTTCACCCAGAGAATGGAGGGATACGAAAAATTAGAGAGAGTTATTATTTGCATCTTAAAATTTTTAAAAGTAAATATAATTTTAAAATATAAAAATCTAACTTGAATCTCTACTCTCACAGTTAAATAATATCAGTCTCAAACCCTCTAGTCTGCATCCTTGAATCCAATCATTTGACCAGAGCAAACTATAAAGACTGATTAAAAAATCTCAGGATTGTCCTGACTTCTAAAAAATTAGGTCATGTACTCGATCAAGAGTCCATAGTGTTACCAAACCATCCTACTGCTGAGCAAAGAGCTGCTTATGGAAAGTGGATGGATGAAGATAGTTGGATTAAGTGCTATATGCTGGCCTCTATGTCAAATGAGTTACAAAGTCAGCATGAACATATGCCCACTGTCAGAGCTACGATAACTCACCTACAAGAGTTGTATGGTGAGCAAGACTGTACAGTACGCTTTGAAGTATTCAAAAGACTCTTCAATTTGAAGATGCATGAAGGACAGTCAGTCCATGAGCACTATATGACAATGATTAAGGACATTGAGGAGTTTGAAAAGCTCGGACTTGATATGCAAAAAAAATTACAGATGGATTTGATCCTTTAATTTTTTACGAGTTCATATAGTCAGTTTATTGTAAATTTTTATATGAACAAACTCGAATGCACTATACCTGAACTAATCAACATGTTGGTCACTACGAAAGGAACCTTAAAGAGTTTAAAGGGCACTGTTCTCGCTATGGAGTGGACTTCTTTCAAGAGAAAGTTTAGTTAAAAGAAAAAGATTAAATTCATTAAGAAGTAAAAGAAAGAGAGCAAGTCAAAGAAGGATATTCCAAAGAAGGCTGAAGTAAAGAGAAAATATTTTCATTGTGTGCTGAAGGCCACTGGAGGAGAAACTGTCTACTCTATCTGGAGAGCCTAAAGATCAAGAAAGGTGATAAACCTTCAGAAAGTATGCTCGTAATTGAATCTAACCTTATGGTTTCTTCTACTTCTAGTTGAGTATTAGACTCTGGTTCGAGTACTCATATATGTACCTTAGTGCAGGATCTAATAGAAAGTAAGAGGTTGAGGAAAGGTGACATGATCCTTCAGGTCTGCAATGGAGTAAAAGTTACTACAGAAGCCCTTGGCACTTATCCTCTTCGATTATCATCAAGATTTAGATTAGATTTAAAAGATTGTTATTTTATTTTTGTAACTAGTCAGAATTTATTTTTCATGTCTATGCTAGTACAGGAAGATTTTGAATTTAATTTAAATGAAAATTTTTATTCTATTTATTTATAAAATAAATTGATTGCATGAAATTTTTTAATTGATAGTCTGTATCACTTGCGTGTTAATACAAATTTAAATTTAAACGAGTAAATAGTGAGTGCTGTAGGTCAAAAGAGATTCAGAGATAAAATTAATCAGAAGTACTTGTGGCATCATAAACTAGGCCATATTGAAGAGGATAGGATAAACAAACTGAAAAAGGATAGGATCCTTGGCTCCCTTCATCCAGAGTCGTATCTAGCTTGTGAATCTTGCTTTTGAAAAAAAAATGGTCAAGTTATCCTTTGTAGGATATGAGGAAAAGGCCACTAAGTTACTTGTCCTGGTACACACCGATGTGTGTAGGCCATTTTATGTGCAGGCCAAAGATGGTTACAGCTACTTCATTAGCTTTACCGATGATCTATCTAGATATGGGTATGTGTATCTGATGAAACACAAATCTGAAGCCTTTGAAAAGTTCAAAGAATTTAGAAGTGAAGTAGAAAAACAAACTGATAAACCCAATAAGATTTTTCGATCTGATTAAGGAGGTGAATACTTTAGTCAGAAATTTTTGAGATATCTTAAAGACAACGGTATAGTCTCTCAATGGACTCCTTCTGGAACACCTCAGCTCAACAGGATATTTGAAAGGAGAAATAGGATCCTATTAGATATAATCAGGTTCATGATGAGCTTCACTAATCTATCCTTATATCTTTGGGGACATACCTTACTAACTGCCATTCATTTATTGAATAGGATTCTATCAAAATCTATTCCTACTACACCGTATGAGATATTGTACGATAAGAAGTCAAGTCTAGATTATCTTAAGACTTGGGGATGTTCGACCTATGTCAAGAGACAGATGACTGATAAATTAGAGGATAGATCTATAATAGCTCATTTCATAGGGTATCCAAAAGAATCAATGGGATACTACTTCTATTTTTCACAAGAACGCAATGTGATTGTGAGTCAAAATATTATATTTCTAAAAAAATAGTTTATCTAGAATGGTAGCAGTGAGAGGTTAGTTGAGCTCGAAGAGAAGATCTCTGAAGAGTAAAGAGCTATAGATCCTCAAAAATCCATTATTCATGAGCCAATAGTTGACGTTCCTCTACCACCTCGTAGATTTAGCAAAATCTTTCGACCACCTGAAAGATACATGGGTATGCTTACGAAGAAAGTACAAAAAATGTTCCTCATGGGAGATAAGGATCATGGTGATGATCCTACTATATTTGATGAGATGATGTCTAAGATCGATTTCAAGAAATAGTTAAATGCAATGAAGTTAGAAATTGACTCGATGCACTTGAACCAAGTATGGACCTTAGTGGATCCACCTAAGGGTATAGTACCCATTGGGTATAAATGGATCTACAAAAAAAAAAAAGGTGTCGATGATAAGGTAGAGACCTATAAAGCTAGACTTGTAGCCAAAAATTATAGCCAGCATGAGGGCATTGACTATCAAAAAATCTTCTCACCCTAGCCATGCTGAAATCTATCCACACTCTGCTTGCTATTGCAGCTTATAATGATTATGAAATCTGACAAATGGATGCGAAAACTGCTTTTCTGAATGAATATCTTAAGGAAGATATCTATATGGAGCAACCTTTAGATTTCACATCTGGTGATGGTGATCACAGAGTCTGCAAGCTGTAAAGATGCATATACGGAATAAAACAAGCCTCTTGAAGTTGGAACCATCATTTTGATAATATGATCAAATCGTTTGATTTCATCAAAAAAGAAGAAGAATCTTGTGTTTATAAAAGGATCAATGAGAGCACAATAATATTCTTCGTATTATACGTAGATGATATTCTCTTCATTGAGAATGATATTCTCATATTAACCACGATCAAAAGATGGTTGTCCAAAGAATTCTCTATGAAAGATCTAAGGAAAGCATCCTATACTCTTCGAATAAAGATCTATAGGGATAGATCTAAAAGAATACTAGGCCTGTCACAAAAGCTGTACATAGAGAAGGTGCTGAAGAAGTTTAGCATGAAAAATTCTAAAAGAGGACTATTACCTCTTAGACATGGTATTAATCTTTCTAAGATGATGTGTCCGACCACATCTGAGGAGGTTTAGTGCATGAGTAGGATTCCTTATATCTCAGTCATATGGAGCCTCATATATGCCATGCTGTGTACTCGACCTAATATTGCACTTACTGTGAGTGTCACAAGTAGATATCAGTCAAATCTAGAAGAGGAGCACTAGATAGCTATGAAGAACATCTTTAAGTACTTGAAAAGAACTAAGGATTTGTTCTTGATCTTTGGAAGAGGTTTTGAGTTACGAATCGAGGGGTATACTGATTCAGACTTCATGTCTGATCGTGATGATAGAAAGTCTATGTCAGGATATATGTTCGTTTGCAATGGTGGCGTAGTCAGCTGGAAGAGTTTCAAGCAACCCATCATAGCGGATTCGACCATAAAGGCTGAGTATGTCACTGCTTCAGATGCTGCAAAGGATGACTTCTGGTTCAAAAAATTTATTACAAAATTTGAGGTTATGATATCGGATGCTATACCACTTTACTGCCACAATAATGGAGCTATAGCACTTGCTAAGGAGCCGAGGTCTCATCAGAAATCAAAGCACATTGAACGGCGGTATCATATCATATGCGACTATCTCGAAAAAAAATATGTCGAGGTGTGAAGAGTAGACCTTGCAGACAACGTGGCAGACCTACTGACAAAGTAATTGAGCCAGTCAAAAATGAAAGTCCACTTTGAGAGGATGGGATATAGATTAATGGCTAATCGACTTTAGTCCAAGTGAGAGATTATTAGATGTATGTCCTAGAA
>NC_026002.2:72800404-72912904 GCF_000442705.2 Elaeis guineensis | reverse complement strand
TATAGTCATGGAGGGACAAGTAAAACCTATCTATGACAGACAATAATTTCAAAGATATGATCAGAGGAAAAAATTGTTTTGATGGTTGTTTCTTCAGAAATAACATCACTTTTACTATCTGGTGGATAAACTACATATTCAAGATTTAAAATACTAATTCAAATAGATGACTAATCAACATATGATATTAAAAAGAATACTCAACTTGTAAAATTAATCGAATCCACAAATTTATAGTTTGGGATGAAGCTCCTATGAATCAAAGAAATTATTTTGAAGCACTCCACAAAACTTTAAAAGATATTTTGAAAAAAGAGCATTGAGATATATAAGAAAAATCATTTGGTAGAAAAAATATTCTTCTGGGAGGAGATTTCAAGCAGATTCTTCCAATGGTTTTTAGAGAGGACAAAGCTGAAATAGTTGATGCATTAATAAGAGATCTTATTTATAGAATCATCGTAAAATCTTTCTTCTAAAAAGAATATATAGTTGCTGGACGACAACATGGATGATGAATTCAGAGCATCATTGGATGAATTTAGCAAATGGATTTTGGTTGTTGGAGATGGAAAAGTATCTACTATTAAACTAGAAGAAAATAAAAAAGAAGCATGTTGGATAGAAATTTCTGATACATTACATATGAAAACTAAAGAAGATTATGTTTAGCACATTGCTTTGACTATTTATACATATTTTGAAAAAAGATACGGTGATCCTGCATATTTAAAAGAGAGCTATAACTGCACCTACAAATGAAGTCATTGATGCAATAAATATGTATCTACTATCTCTGCTAAATAATAAAGAAAAAATATATCTAAGTTCTGACACAATATGCAGAACATCGACGGATGATACTACCCAAAATATTTTGCATTCCATTGAACTTTTAAATTCTTTGAAATTCAATGGGTTTCCAAATGATGACCTATGGTTGAAGAAAGGAGCTCTGGTAATATTATTGCGAAACATTAATCAAAATGTAGGTCTTTATAATGGTACTAAACTAATTATAACTAACTTAACTATAAAGGTAATAGAAGCAAAAATTATTACAGACAGTCGTACTAATATCAAAGTCTATATCTCTTGTATTGTTATGCAAGTAACTAAAATAAAATGGCCATTTACTTTCAAGAGAAGAGTGTTTACAGTAAAACTTTGCTAAGCCATGATAATCAACAAAAGTTAAAATCAAATATTAAATAAAGTTGGACTATGTTTGCTTACTCCAGTGTTCAGTCATGGCCAATTTTATGTTGCACTTACACGTGTTACATCATAAGATGGAATCAAAGTTTGATAAAGAATGAATATACAGAGTTGAAAGATTATACAAAAAAAGTGTTGTTTATCATGAAATATTTGCTGATTTATCTTTAGATATTCTTTTTTACTATAAAATAATATATTATTGATTATTGAAAATAAATTATTCTATCTAATTTATATATTTTTAGATATTTTATGTTGTATATTTTTTTCAAATAGATTAGCAAAAAAATATAGAACACAGTTTGCTATTACAATTATCATTGGACAAATGAAGTTGGAGAATCAAAGTCAAGTTTGCAAGACTTTGAAATTCAATAAATCCAAATGCTGATAACCAACTATTGAGTATTGATTGCATCTTTATTGATGATCATGTTCTATTAATATTTTTATAATTTATTTTTATCAATATTTTTATATATACATCTTCTACATATTTATGCTTTTTCTAAATTTATATTATGTAGGAAAGTACTATTCAAGCATCAGTTCGTAAAGAAGATATTGCATGATTCCAAAATATTTTCATCAAGGGGAATGTATATTTCTTGGAATAATTCATTATTACTTTTAATTAAAAAAGTTTCAAAACTATTGTTCATCAATATATTATCTATATCGATAGATGAATAATTGTTCAGCAAGCTGACAGAAACAATAGCTCTATACCTCTTTATAAATTTAATTTTATTAGTTTCGATGAACTACCAAGTAGGAACTATAACGATCTTTATCTACCAGGTATGCATAAATTTTATCCACAAACTTTTGAAATTTAAATTATAAAAATAATATATATATATTTGTTATAGTAAACTATTTGCCTTCCAAATTTTATTGGTCTTATAGTAGTTTTTGGATCTCTTGAGCAAGCCTATGTGAGGCAAAAGCTAGTTTATAAAAGGACTATGGAAATACAAAATATAAAGTAATGTTCATTAATCCGTTTCCTTTTCTTGATTACCATATTCAAATATTGTTGTTAAATTTTTAGACTAGCTTATTTTTAAACTATATAATATCATTGTATACAAACAAATAAGTTGTATGTTTTGTAGTGTGCAAAAGGTATCTGTTACTTTCTGGACTAAATTTTTCTAAGAAATTGATCAAGATATTATTCATGAAAAAAAAAAAAAAGGCAAGGGCCAGTTGTTATAATTTTGGCTGGCATAATTGTTAGAATATATAAAGATATTTTTTCTTAAAATATTTTATTATATAAGATCATTACTTTTTATCATCAAAGTAACCTATATAATATATGTATAAAAAAATAGACTTATCAACATGCTTAGCATCAATATTTTACATGAACATGGAGATGCTAGAATTCAAGAAATATTGACAAAAGTCAAAACATTTAGAAATCTATGATACCATATCTAACAAATATTGAAATTTTTTATTTTCATATGAATATGTATGTGTGCGCGTGCGCGTGCAGGATAGAGACACCAATTATTTCGATTAAATTTATAGAATAGGAGCAACAAATGATTATTGATCTATGCCATGAAGCCACCAGCAATAGAAAAATAATTGACGAATTACTGGAGTTAAATCCTCATGAGCCCCAGGAATAATATAATATTTAATTATAAAATAATCATATCTTTTGGCATGACAAGTTATATATATATTTTTTTTAGAAAATAAAATTCACATGTAAAGTAAAATTAGAAGAGATAGACACGTCATATGATCGATGGTACAAATTATGTTATAGTTGTAGAGTCGCAATAAAAATTTATGGTAAAATTTTTTATGTAATTAATGCGGTAAAAATTATCAACCTCAAGCACCATGGTATGATCATAGCGTCTTCTTAAATTTTCTAATAATTATTTTATAGATCAAATAAATTTGTTCATAAAATAAAAATAATCATGATATATTTAATTTTGTTAGGTATAAATTGAACATCATTGTTGACGATGGTATTGGTACAATAAATTTTATTATATTTGAAAAACTGGCACAATAATTAATTAGCATTCTGATGCTCAATCTTGCAACCGATGCAGGATATGATAAATTTATTCTTGCAACTGTAATCAAAAAGATTCTCGACAATACATATACCTTTCTAGTAATCTTTGGTTCACAAAATTTTAATGATAACAGCTGTAGCTTCAAAGTAACTAGAATTTTTAAAGAAGACAAATCTGAGCCACATAATTTATATGAAAGTTTTTTATCTGAACTTCCGTCTTAAACTCCAGAGAAATCTATTTTTACAACTCCTGGAAAATGAATTCAACATGACCTCTTTCACAAAGGAGTCGCTGGAACATATCACCCTGCACGCTATACGTTTCATTCCATATGTTTTTTTCAATTTTATTGAAAAAATAATTTTCTATTGATAATGCAGAAAATCGTCAACTGTACTGTCTGCAAAGAAAATTAAAATTGAGGTACTGTGACTTATATAATTATTTATTCATCATTGCAATTGCTTCCGTTTCTATTAGATTTTTTTTCACTTTATTGCTCAATTCAAGTGAAGAACATGCTGCTGCTCATGACAAATAAAGATATGTTTAAAATTTTTTTCTCTTTTTTACCCATCAGAAGGATGGGAATATATTTCTCGCCCAATGACACGGACAATAAAGTAGTCTCACATTAAATACTATACTAAATCAGGTTTCTGGGATCAAGTGGTGCACCCCATACATAACAACTTTAATCAAGATATCAGGAAACAAATTCGTTCAATTACTTCAGATATCATAATCAGTACCTATCACGCCCCCGACCCGAGATTGTGAATCGAGGATCATAACAACCGCCGCATACTTATAGAATACTTTTCCCATAAGCATGCAAGGCATCTCATCATGATATCTTCACAAATAGTTAAATAAATTTTTCTTTATTCAATAATCAAACCTTGGTTCAAATAACAAATCAAAACTAAGTGTTCAAAAGAAAGTAACGGCCTGACAAAGTCAATACTAAAAACAAAACTAAAGGTCTTGAATCAATTCTGAGAAAAATCCTAAATCAATGAGTTAACTCCATCTCTAATCGCTCTCCCAACCGAAATCCCGCATCATGCTAATTTTCTGGATCTGTAAGAAAAACATAAAACTTATCATGAGCTAAATAGCCCAGTAAGCAGTGTATACCTTTAACTGAATAATCAGGCAAATAATACTATGCATAACAAATCAATATGTAATTTCATGAAATCATATTCATACTGTCAATCATATATAAAAATCAAATCATCATAATTTTCAATTATGCTTTTCTTCTTAAATTCATCAATTTCTTAAATTCTTCTTACCAACCATGACTATGACCACATTATCCCTGTGGCAGGGTCATAATACCGCGTATCTGCTTGCGGTGGGCTGCGAATCATCTGGCAGCCAAGTCCTTTGGAACCGCTGGTCTAACTGGCGGTTTTGTCGCTGGTCTATCTGGCGACATGTCGCTGGTCTCACTGGCGATATAAATCCTCAGGACAGTCAATTGCCAACGTATATACCCCCATTGGCGGGGTCCTCAACACAGTCAAGTTGTCAATTCCATATTGTCTTCCAATTCATATATTATTTTCAAGAATAATAAAATTAATTGATATTCGAGTCAAATCAATTATAACATTCTTTGAGATCATATATCATCATAATAATTGCTCAACAAATAACTTCAATCATAAATAATTTTCTACAATTAACTTTCATCATAAATAATTTTCAACAATTATTTCAATAAATAATTTCAATTGCAAGCATGCATAAATTTATTTAATTCATAATTTACCAGATAAATTCAGTAAAAGTAAACACTACTTACCTCAAAAGAAAGTCCAAACTAAAATTCTAGGGATCTCCAAAATCCTTCTCAGAACCTGATACGTCAGATATCATATTTTAAATCAAAATTTTATCGAATTAAAAATAACTAAATTATTAAAATCTAATATCCCCACTAGGATCAATTCGTCGACAGCATCCCGATTTTCGAATTAATCCATGGACATCCTAATTTTATTTTTATTTTTATTGCTAATTTTTTTTTAAAATTAATTCCATAAATCCTAAAATCTAGAGAGAGAGAGTTTCTCTCTCTCCGCCCCTTCTCTCTTCTTTTTTTTTTTTCTTTTTCTTTTCCTTTTCTTCTTTTTTTTTCTTCTTTTTTTTTTTCTTTTCCTTTTCTTCTTTTTCTTCTTTTTTCTTTTCTTCTTCTTCTTCTTCTTCCCGCGCCGGAACAGAGGACTCTTGGTCCTCAGGCTTTGAACGGCCGTTCGGGCCGCGGCTGCCACGACGGAGGCCGGCGGCAGATGGGGCCATCTCCTCCGGTCATGGAGGAAACATGGCCGGCGATCAAATCCGATCGCCGGCGCCGGAGATTCACGAAAAATAAGCCCAAAAACAGGGGTCTTTCCCGACCCAAAAATCGGCGACGTTCATCGCCGGCCACCGCGCACAACGCACGGGGGAAAGAGGAAGGAAGAGGGGAAAAAGAGAAGAACTTACCTCGGCCTCTTGGGACCTCGTCGGAGAGAAAACACGGTGAGAAACCCAACTATGCCCGCTGCTCTTCTTCGGGAAAATCGGAGAGAAAGAGAGAGGGAGGAGGCCGTTCTTCGGTCTCAAGGGGGAGGGGTCTACTTATAGAGGACCCTAGGACTCCGAGGGGTCCTAGGAGTCCCGATTCCGCTCGGATTTCGTCGGAGAAGGAGACTCCCATCGGGAGTCTTCTTCCCGATTTTGAATTCCTCTGTTTTTTTTTTTTTTTTTTTGGACTTTTGTGGGCTATAATGGGTTTGGGCTATAACATTCTTCACCCCTAAAAAGAAATTTCATCCTCGAAATTTTTCATACCTGTAGTCTCGAAGAGCTGGGGATATTTTTGCTTCATTTCTTCTTCTAGCTCCCAAGTAGCTTCTCTTTCTGAATGTCGGCTCCACTGTACCTTGACATAAGGAATGTTGCGACGTCTCAGCACTTGTTCTTTACGGTCTACGATCCGTATCAGATATTCTTCATATGTTAGATCCTTCCTGGCTTGTACTAGTTCAAGTTCCACAATGTGACTTGGATCTGGTAAATATTTCTTTAACATAGAAACATGAAAAATATTATGTACTCCTGCAAGTGAAGGGGGTAAGGCAAGTCGATAAGCCACCTCACCAATTTTTTCCAAAATCTCAAACGGACCCACATATCTAGGATTCAATTTGCCACGAATGCCAAATCTTGAAATTTCTTTTGAAGGAGATACTTTGAGAAACACATGGTCACCGACTTGAAATTCTAATTTCCGTCTCCTGTTATCTGCATAGCTTTTCTATCTGCTTTGTGCTGCCCGAAGTCAATCTTTAATTAATTGAATCTTCTCAACTACTTGTTGAACAAGTTCGAGATCCAATATTCTTCGCTCACCAACATCATCCCAGTGAATCGGTGATCGACATCTTCTACCATATAAAGCTTCGTAAGGTGCCATACCAATGCTAGCCTGATAACTGTTATTGTAAGCGAACTCAATCAAAGGTAGATGCTCATCCCATGAACTTTTCATATCCAAAATACAGGTTCTCAACATATCTTCTAAGATCTGAATAGTTCTCTCTGACTGACCATCAGTCTGTGGATGAAAAGCTGTACTGAAGTTCAATTTTGTTCCTAATACCTTGTGTAAGCTCTTCCAGAACTGTGATACAAATCTGGTGTCTCGATCCGATACGATGGTCACTGAAATTCCATGTAGCCTTACAATTTCTTTCATATACAACTTTGCTAGTCTTTCCAAGATAAATCCAACTCTAATTGGTAGAAAGTGTGCAGACTTTGTCAATCGGTCCACAATCACCCAGGCTGCATCATTTTTACTGGGAGTCTTCGGTAGTCCAGTTACAAAATCCATAGTGATATGTTCCCACTTCCAAACTGGAATATCAAGAGGTTGAAGTAGTCCCACCGGTCTCTGATGTTCAGCTTTAACTTGTTGACACACCAAACATTGAGCCACGAATTGAGCGATCTCTCTCTTCATATTATTCCACCAGTACATTTCTTTTAAGTCTCTATACATCTTAGTACCTCCCGGATGAACTGTATAACCGGTCTGATGTGCCTCCTGAAGTATTTCATGCTTGAGTGCTGAATCATTGGGTACGCAAATCCTGTTGTCGAACCTTAACGAACCGTCTTCATGTATCTTGAATTCAGATTGAACACCAGCTTCCACTGAATTTCTTATTTTCATTAGTTGTGGATCATTATTCTGGGCAACTGTAATTCTTTCTATGAATGTTGGCTGAACCCTCAAGTTGGCTAACCGTACTATTGAGTATATATTCGGATGTCTAATTCCAGTTTTCTTATATCCTTTAACAATTGACTTTGGTGTGTGATTAAAACTGCCATATTTCCCACAGATTTTCTACTAAGGGCATCAGCAACAACATTAGCTTTTCCCGGATGATAATGGATTGTTAAATCATAACCCTTTAATAGTTCTAACCACCTTCTCTGTCTCATGTTTAATTCTTTCTGTGTAAAAATGTACTTCAAACTCTTATGATCAGTAAACACTTCACACTGCGCACCGTATAAGTGATGTCTCCAAATTTTTAAGGCAAAAATTACTGCAGCTAATTCCAAATAATGTGTCGGATAATTCTGTTCATATGGTTTCAATTGTCTTGAGGCATAGGCTACTACCTTACCATGTTGTATTAATACACAGCCGAGTCTCTTTTTAGATGCATCACTATATATTGTGAAACCTTCATCTCCTGTTGGTATAGTAAGGATAGGGGCTGACACTAATCATTATTTTAATTCTTGAAAACTCTGTTTACAAACTTCAGACCACTCGAATTTAATCCCTTTTTGAGTAAAAAGAGTCAAAGGTGCAGCTATGCGGGAAAATCCTTCTACAAATCGTCTATAATACCCTGCCATTCTCAGAAAACTTCGAATCTCAGAAATATTTGTAGGTCTGTTCCACTGCATCACAGCTTTCACTTTTGCTGGATCCACAGAAATTCCATCCTTAGATACGATGTATCCTAAAAAGGCTATTTTGTCCAACCAAAATTCACACTTCTTAAATTTGGCATAAAATTTTTCTTTCCTCAATATTTGTAGCACACACCGTAAATGTTCTTCATGCTCCAATTTACTTCTAGAATATATCAAGACATCATCAATAAATACGACAACAAATTTATCAAGATAAGATCTGAATATTCTGTTTATTAAATCCATAAAGGCTGCTGGAGCATTGGTTAACCCAAAAAGCATCACTAAAAATTCATAATATCCATAACGAGTTCTAAATGCCGTCTTTGGTATGTCCTCTGTTTTGATTTTTAACTGATGATACCCTGAACGAAGATCAATTTTAGAAAAGACTTGTGCACCTTGCAACTGATCAAACAAATCATCAATTCGAGGTAGAAGATACTTATTTCTGATAGTATTTTTATTCAACTCTCTATAGTCGATACAGAGTCTCGTACTACCATCTTTCTTCTTCACAAATAAGACTGGAGCTCCCCAAGGAGATACACTAGGCCTTATAAAATTTTTATCCAATAAATCCTGTAATTGATCTTTTAACTCCTTTAACTCCATAGGGGCCATTCTGTAAGGAGCTTTAGAAATCGGACTGGTATTGGGTGCCAACTCAATAGTAAATTCAATCTCTCTATCTGGTGGTAGTCCGACTAAATCATCAATGAATACATCCGAAAATTCATTTACGATAGGAATATCCTGTAACTTCAATTCATCATGTTCTTTATTCTTTATTGATACTAGGTAACCTCTACATCCCTTTCTTATCATCTGTCTAGCTTGTTCAAGTGAAATAATACGTGGAGGGGTGGTTCCTGTACTTCCATCAAAACTAAAAGTTAATTCTCCCGGTATGTGAAAGTTCACTCTCTTTCCATGACAATCCACAGAGGCATGATAAGTAGCCAGCCAATCCATTCCTAGAATGACATCGAAATCATACATATCCAGGACCACCAAATCTATCGGTAATTCTCTTTCTTCTATCTTGATACTACATGACTTGCACACACTTTCGGTACTCAAAATACCACCAACTGGTGTCTCAACATATAATTTGGTTTTCATGGGTTCACAACCTATATCATGCTGTCTAATAAAAGTAGTAGATATAAAGGAGTGTGTAGCACCAGAATCAAACAAAACTAAAGCATGAATACTAGATACAGGAATGGTACCTGTCACCACAGCATTGGAGGCCTGAGCATCCTGTTGTGTGAGAGCATAGATTCTTCCTTGAGTTTTTGGCCTTTGACCTCCGTCCTTTGCTTGTGTTGATCTATTTTCGTCCATCTGGGGGCAATCTGCAATCTTGTGTCCTTTCTGGCCACATCTAAAACACGAACCAGTATTCCATGGGCAATTAGAAGTCTCATGCTCTCTTCGGCCGCATCTCGAACATCTAGCTGCCACATTCTCACGATTCTTATCAGTTGCTGGCTTCTTTGCTGGAACCTTATTGTTCTGATTTCGTCCTTGAGTTCCACTAAACCTATTTCTCTTCTTCTGATTCCGTTCACGCTCCGCATGAGCTTCATTAGCTTCTCTCTCAATTATTAGAGCTTTGTTCACAACTGAGGCATAGGTAGTTAGCTCATAGGGTACAACCTGTCTCCTGATTTCTGTCTTTAGTCCCATTTCAAATTTGTGTACTCTGTCTTGCTCAATCTCAACTAGTCTTGGAACAAATTTGGCTAACTCCGTGAATTTGGCTTCATATTCTGCAATGGATCTGTTACCTTGTCTCAGGTGAATGAACTCCTGTTCTTTCTGTATTCTGACACTTCGAGGGAAATACTTGTCAAAGAATTTATCTCGAAATCTCTCCCAAGTGAGTGGTATCCCATCGTGCTCATATTTTTGTTCCAGTATACGCCACCAGTTGTATGCCTCGCCTTGTAACAGATATGCTGTATAGCGGATCTTCTCTTCATCGAGGCATTCTTGCACGGCGAAGGCCTTCTCCATTTCCATAATCCAGTGATCTGCTTCCAGTGGCTCGATGGTCCCTTTGAAGGCTGGAGGAGCTAGCTTCTTAAATTCGACGATATTGTTTCTCTGCATCGGATGTTCTCCATGTCCAGGTATCGGTGGAAATTGCTGACGTGGCTGTGCATGTTGTTGTTGAAGTAACTGTTGCTGTGTTTGAACTACTCCGATCAGAGTTTGCATTAGTTGAGTCATGTTCGGCTCCTGTACTGTCGGAGTATTTTCGGTAGGATCATGGATTCCTTCCTGCTGAGTTGTGCCGCTGTTTAATTGGGGAGTATTATCGTCAAGTGGATTTGATGTCCCTCCTACCGCTCCTTGAGTATTCCTCGCTCGTCGTGGAGGCATATTGACCTATGTTAGATTTGAGATAAAACTTATCCTTAATAAGGTTATAACTTGTGACAGGTCAAATCATAATCATCATAACTAACCTTTCAATTTCCTAATGTCTACCCATCACTCGCTCACTTTATTCTACATGTCTCTATCTATCTACTTATGCTCTGATACCATATTAATTGTCACGCTCCCGACCCGAGATTGTGAATCGAGGGTCATGACAACCGCCGCATACTTATAGAATACTTTTCCCATAAGCATGCAAGGCATCTCATCATGATATCTTCACAAATAGTTAAATAAATTTTTCTTTATTCAATAATCAAACCTTGGTTCAAATAACAAATCAAAACTAAGTGTTCAAAAGAAAGTAACTGTCTGACAAAGTCAATACTAAAAACAAAACTAAAGGTCTTGAATCAATTCTGAAAAAAATCCTAAATCAATGAGTTAACTCCATCTCTAATCGCTCTCCCAACCGAAATCCCGCATCATGCTAATTTTCTGGATCTGTAAGAAAAACATAAAACTTATCATGAGCTAAATAACCCAGTAAGCAGTGTATACCTTTAACTGAATAATCAAGCAAATAATACTATGCATAACAAATCAATATGTAATTTCATGAAATCATATTCATACTGTCAATCAAATCATCATAATTTTCAATTATGCTTTTCTTCTTAAATTCATCAATTTCTTAAATTCTTCTTACCAACCATGACTATGACCACATTATCCCTGTGGCAGGGTCATAATACCGCGTATCTGCTTGCGGTGGGCTGCGAATCATCTGGCAGCCAAGTCCTTTGGAACCGCTGGTCTAACTGGCAGTTTTGTCGCTGGTCTATCTGGCGACATGTCGCTGGTCTCACTGGCGACATAAATCCTCAGGACAGTCAATTGCCAACGTATATGCCCCCATTGGCGGGGTCCTCAACACAGTCAGGTTATCAATTTCATATTGTCTTCCAATTCATATATTATTTTCAAGAATAATAAAATTAATTGATATTCGAGTCAAATCAATTATAACATTCTTTGAGATCATATATCATCATAATAATTGCTCAACAAATAACTTCAATCATAAATAATTTTCTACAATTAACTTTCATCATAAATAATTTTCAACAATTATTTCAATAAATAATTTCAATCGCAAGCATGCATAAATTTATTTAATTCATAATTTACCAGATAAATTCAGTAAAAGTAAATACTACTTACCTCAAAAGAAAGTCCAAACTAAAATTCTAGGAATCTCGAAAATCCTTCTTAGAACCTGATACGTCAAATATCATATTTTAAATCAAAATTTTATCGAATTAAAAATAACTAAATTATTAAAATCTAATATCCCTACTAGGATCAATTCGTCGACAGCATCCCGGTTTTCGAATTAATCCATGGACATCCTAATTTTATTTTTATTTTTATTGCTAATTTTTTTTTTAAAATTAATTCCATAAATCCTAAAATCTAGAGAGAGAGAGTTTCTCTCTCTCCGCCCCTTCTCTCTTCTTTTTTTTTTTCTTTTTCTTTTCCTTTTCTTCTTTTTTTTCTTCTTTTTTTTTTTCTTTTCCTTTTCTTCTTTTTCTTCTTTTTTCTTTTCTTCTTCTTCTTCCCGCGCCGGAACAGAGGACTCTTGGTCCTCAGGCTTTGAACGGCCGTTCGGGCCGCGGCTGCCACGGCGGAGGCCGGTGGCCGACGGGGCCATCTCCTCCGATCACGGAGGAAACATGGCCGGCGATCAAATCCGATCGCCGGCGCCGGAGATTCACGGAAAATAAGCCCAAAAACAGGGGTCTTTTCCGACCCAAAAATCGGCGACGTTCATCGCCGGCCACCGCGCACAACGCACGGGGGAAAGAGGAAGGAAGAGGGGAAAAAGAGAAGAACTTACCTCGGCCTCTTGGAACCTCGTCGGAGAGAAAACACGGCGAGAAACCCAACTGTGCCCGCTGCTCTTCTTCGGGAAAATCGGAGAGAAAGAGAGAGGGAGGAGGCCGTTCTTCGGTCTCAAAGGGGAGGGGTCTACTTATAGAGGACCCTAGGACTCCGAGGGGTCCTAGGAGTCCCGATTCCGCCCGGATTTCGCCGGAGAAGGAGACTCCCATCGGGAGTCTTCTTCCCGATTTTGAATTCCTCTATTTTTTTTTTTTTTTTTTTTTTTTGGACTTTTGTGGGCTATAATGGGTTTGGGCTATAACAGTACCTCTCTCACAATTTTTTCCTAACCAAAAACTATCGCAAGCGGATTAGTAGAATTTGGTAGCTCATCTGCACCACCAACACATTTGACCGGACAGACGTTTGCAAGCTGAGATAAAATGCCCAAGGTCCAGTGGATTTACAGCAATAAGCAAGAGACTTAATGCTACACTTCTCACAACGGCCCTCACCAACCAAATGCAGACAATAAAATTAGCATTTTATTATCGTCTCAGTCTGCAAAATACTTGTTGTTTCAAAATCACAATCATCATAGCAAGTACAATGCTCGTGACCTAAAAATCTTGAAGTCACATAGCCAAGAAGAAACAAAATAATTTCTAGATTAGAGGAAATCATACATGGGATCGAAGCGTGCAAATGTGCAATCAACTTGTTACCGACTTTTGTTGACCAAGAGACACTTCAGAACAGAAACAGAGGACCTGAGATAGCATTTGTCAGAACCATCGGGAAAGCATGGATTGAGACAAAATGACACAAAATCTGGAAGTTAGGAACACTGTTATGGTCTTCATTCTTCAACTTACCACTTGTATCATTGCCTTCAATCAAACACAGTTTCTAATCAATAACAAGTAGAGCGGGAACAATGCAAACTTGCAGCGTTAATTAAAAATAAAAAAATGTATCAATTGGTCAATAGTGTCACGAGCCTGTCCAACAAAAGGCTATCCATCAATACCATGCCCACCAGATTAAACTGCCCCGACTATATTTCTCACGGAATCAGGATGTCCACAGACAAATACACAATGCCTCTGACAAAATGACAGCTGCCTTTTATGAATATAATGCCTGAGATTTTACCAACATAAAATCTTATCTGAATCATTATGAATGCCTTATATATAGAATCTTCCCACTCAAATCCATGATCTCTACAATATGGATATAATACTTAAATATATATCTACTTGCCTGGTACAGAAAATTCACGGACTAAAGAATGTAAGTACGAAATTACAGAAATAATCTTTCAAGGAGAGGGCCATGAACCTTACAGCCGAAAGGTTTTCATATTCGCAATATTAATTGGACTCCCATCACACGTAAAATTGCGTGCGAGTTTAAACTGGCACTCTTAATAATGCTGTCTGTAACCTTGCAGTGAGGCCACCACGCTCTCCCCTACTCACGTCAAGTCCAGGCCTTCCACAGCATGTCTGCCAGCCAAGCAAAGCAACACAAGGAATCCCCATCATTATCAATACCAGATACCTCCACCATTATAACAAAATAAGGCAAAATTTTTAGTGATTCATAGAACACCTGATGCACCTAAAGATTCTGTTGCCCCATGTTATTAAAAAAAAAAAAAAAATCTCAATCACCAAGTATCTAACAGGTCTACAAAACTATTTTCAGTGGAAAACCAAATATCCATCCCCTACTAATATTTCTCAGCAGAGACCATGAATTTAAAAGTGACCATGACTAATCCTGACAAGCAACAACATATTTGATGCTACCGGTGCCCCTACAATTTCGCCCCCTCCATCACGTACTAATCTCATTGGCTCTAGGGTGCCCCTACAATTTCACCCCATCCATCACGTACTAATCTCATTGGCTCTAGGATTAGCATCTAGCACTCCGAGAACATGTTATCACAATGCTCGCCTAAGAACAATTTCCAATTGCCCCTTCCACCAAAGCCAAATTGATCATGCTCTGGAAGACACCTTCAACCACATGGCTGCTGCTGCTACTACTACTTTCAAAGTGAAAAGCCCCACTTCATCCAATACATTTGGGACCAGAAATTTTCTCTAATCATCTTTCTGATACTTGAAAGTTTGACGTAAGCAATCGAGCTAAGCAAACCATTATAAATAAAGTGGCCCTTTTGGTCAATGTTGATAATTTGACAAACTAAAGTTGTTGATAGGAACCATAATTTAACAAAATTTGGTTGTTTATAAGATTCTGTTTGGCATAGTTAAATGCCCATTGACAGTCCGCTGGAATTGTGCTAGATTCCGATTACAAATTTGGTCAACTACTTAGCTATTACACCAAGTCATGATCAATTTGCATACCTTTTGGGATAGCTATCAGGACAAAGGCATAACAATGCATGCCGATTAAATGACAAAAATTGATCCACTGCTTAGCTAGTACACCAAGTCATGATCAATTTGCATACTATTTGGGATAGCTATCAAGATAAAGGCATAACAATGCATGCCAATTAAATTGATAGCACCCAATAACGAACAACAACCATTTAGTCCTATTTGATCTCCATTAGTATCTCCATAGAAACATCTTCATCTCAGATACAACATATCTCAGCATGTTCTTTCTCATTCTCAATGAGCAGCCTGACCATTTTAATCAATTATCTAATACCTTATACTCTACTTGCATGCATTCCATCCCTATTCAACCAGCTCGTTGATCAAATATCATACTCTATGCAAAGCTCATTTCATGTGTTGACTGACCATGTTAGAGTGAAACCTTTTCAAAAATTACACAACAAGGTCACCAACCATGATGCATGAAGTTGAACAAACTGAGCATCAGGATGTATGCATCCCCATAAGAATTCCAAATATATAGACAATCAACATGACATAAATCAAGAAACCGACTAACAAGTGGCTGTGATAGACTCAATCTGAAAACATGACACTGCATCCAAACAATCATTGCTGCACCCTGATTTCTAACTTAACTAAAACTAGTGCTACTGATAATTAATGTATCATAAGGCAAGATTCTACCGCCACAACCACCCCCAAGACCACCCACCCACACCACCCCAAAAAATTTAAAAAAAAAATGAAAGAAAATAAAATATCATTCTGCTTGAGCTTGCAAGCAGAGATTAACGGAGCCCCTCTTAATGAGCTATATCATCATTCACAGGTTATAAGAGAAACAAAACATGAACATGTGAACTTGATTGTAAGGTAGAAGATACTTCTGATTGACATTTACAAAAGTCACAAGAACTGCAATTAAAACAAAAATAACACTAGAGTGGTCAAGCATCCATTTCAAAGGAAACAAAGGTTTTGCCTATCTGGCTACCACCACAGTCACATATCATGAGCTTGTAGACATCGCTCTACAAGAAAATATCCATCATATAAAAACCACAGAATAGCAATTCATACGGTATACCCATAAGCAACACTGTTTTGGAGGACAAAGATCATTGAATTATAATCACCTGAACAGCAACCCACATAATACGCAGCAACTTCACCATTACAAGAAACTATAAACATTTCACTTAAGCAAACAGACTAAGAGGAGTAAGTCTCCATCACACAACCTGGTAATGCAACTCAATTGGCACGGCCTCGGATGACATCCAGTCCCATTTCCGTTGGATCAGTTGCTTGCAATTCCACCTGGATGCCATCCAACTCCCTCTTAAATCTGTCCTTTGAGCTTGCATAAAGCATCTTACTTCTCACTTTTGATGTGTCAGGTGACCTTCATAAATGGCAAAAAATGGATGTCATCTACAGGCAACATGTTACAAACAAGACTAAATTTAAACAAAAGATAAGATTACCATGCAATGAAGAAGATCTTGCTTTTCTGGCAGTTCTCCTCGGTAACAAAATCAAAGTCATAGATAGCATATCTACATTCATCTGCAGGAAGGGCGGCAGTGAAGTCCTCATAGCTCAGAGTGGGTTCGCCAACCTTCTCCACGATGACCTGCTTCAGCTTCTCTTCAATCTTATAGATTATGAAACGATAAGTTCTCTTGGCCTTCAACTCCAAGAATTTCAGCTTACAATCATCATTCACAGCCATCCCTGATGCAGCATTGGCCTATATGCATCGTTTGGCATATGAAAATAAAAAGCCATGAATCTTGTGAAACATAAAAACTTTTAGATCACAAATTAAGCCAAAATATCATCTCTAATCACCATGCATGTAGAATAAAGATTCAATTGAATCTATCGCTATTATGGATCAAAAAATTGGATGAATTAAACGGGGGGCATAAGCACAATTCTCAACTTGCTAATATGGAAAGCGAAGCAGAGAAGAACAATCAATTGACAGCAACTTAATTTTCTCGATGATCCAAAAAAAAAAAAACTCTTATCTGACTCTGCAGATGTTATAGCTTAGCCGAACAGTCCAAAGGACGTCAAATCCCTGGGTGGAATCCTAACTACGAAAAGTGCAAAAACAAAAAAACAAGAAGATCCACAAACCCCGACCACTCCAATACTAGCATTTCTGCTGAATCCTAAAAACATTAGAGAAATTATTAAATGAGGAACACCAAATCCATATATCAAGAATCATAAATGAGACAGATAGACAGCTCAAACAACAGGAAACGATATCACATCTGCCCACTAACCCTAGAGTCCGGAATCGAGGAATATTAAGCCATCAAGAACAAAAACTCCACCATAACATCAAAAATCCAAGCATCATCTACTAACATCCAACCATCAAAATTAAACTAGTAGATCGAGCGCTAAAAGACCAGAATCAAAGATAAATTAGCGAAAACCAGAAGAAAACAGAGGAAAAATCAACATGAATAGAAACTGGAAAAGATCGGAAAAGGCCTGACCATTTGCGATCGAAGCGAAGAGATATTAGATTTTTTTTTTTTGGGAGAGAATCTAGGGCTCGATGGGGAGGGGGGGTGCGTGGGAGGCAGGGAGGGAAAGGGAGAGGAAAAAGTGGCTCCGATATCAGAGGCTCGGAGACCGCACCCTTTGCGATATGATACGGAGAGGAGAACGGCATTCGGCGAGGAGCGCACCACGGCACGTGCAAACCGTAACGCGAACGAAACGACGCTGGGATTTTACCGCTACCTGCTTCGAAAGTCTCTAGATATCTTCCGTTAGTTGTGAATCTTGCGGCGGTGCACGCTACTTTTCTATGTGCCCGCGCGTAAAATCGACGCAGGCAACTAGGCAAGGGAAGGTTGGGCCTGAGGGAAGCTTTTGTGCCGGTCCAGAACTCCGGTACACGACCCACGAAGCCCCTTTAATTGGTGGACGATGTTTACCTGGCTCAAGAGTTTGGCATGACTGTATATTTGTCAGCTATGAGCCAAAATCCTAGGTTCTAGTCAAGCATTTTAGTTCGTATTTTGGAACACATGAGGAAAACATTTTTTCCAGAATTGTTTATCCATGCAAGCTTGCAGAATAACTAGCAATAGTTACTCACCCATGCAAAGGAACAAGAGTGTCTCAACTACTTCATCAGCAAGAAATCAGCATATATGGTTGTCTTTCTTGGAGAGATGTGAACTGAATTGTCATACTTTTTTTTTTTTTTTTCTGTTCATGAAATCCTCTTTGCTCCATTCCCTTCTCTTCCTTCCCTTCTTTTTCTTACTTTTTATGCTTTTATAGTTTTCATTTGGCATTTCCCTCCAATAGATCTATTTTTTCTATTTCTGATGGAATAGCACGAGCATATATAACTATTTACTTGTGCACTAAAGTATGGATAAAATCCATCATATTTTTATATGATGTTTCATCATTGTGTATTTTTCATCTTAGCTTCTCTCTAGTTTATTCCTTATGATTATAATATATGAGAGAAACACTTGATTAATTAATGTTTAAAAGGATATTCAATTATTCGTATGCAAAAATTCGTGGTTGAATCAATGTAGTATCAGCGTTCTCTGTCTGAGGTTGTTTTTCATTTGTAAATTTCTATCATAGGTGCTACTCAAGGAATTTTTGGGTGCCTTTCTAATGCAAGGGATGCAGCAAATATATTTCACGTGTGATCTATTTGTATATGCATTTCAATAAAGTATAGTTCAATTAAGTTTCTTAGCACAGTTTATACATCAACCAAGGCCCATGAACAGTCACCAACCATCTGGCCTTCAGAACTGTTGATCCGTTTTTCTGCCGTCTCACACCATGCTTTAACTACCTTTTAGTAAAACCAAATCATCTGCCGTAAAAATGTACTTAAAATATGGAGACCATGTTAGTGTCCATTTTTTGGCATAAGAATCCTGGAAATTAACCTGGATTATATCTCAATGTGCTTAATTATGGTATGTTTTGTGGTAGGCATGAGGATGCATGTCAATAGATCCAATGTATCATAAACAGTGCCAAATTGCCACTGAAAACTAGAGCTCGCAGATATCTCTACTAAAAGTCTGACCTGATTACGCCAACAATATTTAGGCTGTGGTTCAACTTGAGGCCGATATACTCTACCATGATAATGTACAGAGAGATGGATACATACAGATATAATAGCAATCTTGATGTAATTAAATTAAATTAAATTTTTATATAATTTAGATATAACAATTTATAGCCAACACGAAGCATGTTGCTTGTGGGTGGTGTTGTATGTGCGCATGTGAGAGAAAGATATGTTATATAGACTATAAAAGTTTTGAATTAGTATAATTGGCACATCTTTGATGAGAGAGAGAAAAAAAGAAGAAGAATCATCAATCATAATCATTTATTTTTGTGAGCCCAATTTATCAAATATACATCTTAATGTATTATTGAAAAAATTAAGTGGTTATGATTGATGGCACCCATATGGTGCATATTCATATAGCATAAAATTTCTTCATAATTATAATTACTCATGATACACATTAATAGTAAAGATCCATCGTGAGATGATAATAAAATCCAATTTAATGACTCCACGCTGACTCACTTTCTCTCCCATCATATATGGCATGAGATAATTGTCCATGTAAACTATTGGCATTTGGATAATACTCATCAACATTATTATTGCCCACACGTCAGACATTGCATGCAAGTACATTGTCACTGCACTTGTTGTTTTTTACAAAATTTGCATGACAAATTTTAATGGCAATAATTGATAATGAATGCATTTTCGATTTGATTTGTTTACGTGGCATGTTCTGTCAACTGTGCAGCCCATGTGCTTGTCCTTGGGCAAGGCAATAATGTTTGACGAGGAATTCTTTGCGCACGGCATGCGGTGCAATAACAGTGCATCATCTACCCTCATTGATCCTCATAATTATATTTTTCAACATTCATTAATATAACTATTAAATATTTTTAAATTTATTTTTAAATTTAAAATTTTAAATAATAAAAATATTTTTATATTTTAAAAAATTATAATATTTCGTGATCTATTTATGACATTGGATTAATTTTTAATAACAAAAATATTTTTTTTTATAAATTTTTATTATACTTCAAATATCAGACTACGAGATATCATTATATTTTTAGAATAAAAAAATATTTTTATTATTTAAAATTTTAAATCAAAAATTAGATCTGTAAATATTTAATGAATATATTTAATAAATTTTAAAAAATATGATTATATAGATCAATCACATACAATATTATACTTCACATCCGATTTTTTATATAATCTACGGTACATGAAGAATTTCTCAATCTGATTTGATTACCTGGTATATGGCAATCCATATGGTTGCATGGCGTGCTCCGGGGCCAAGACCTTTATAAATACTACATGCGGCGAGACACCGCACTCGATCATCTTCACTATTACGATGTTAGCTGGATGTGCTCCCTTCTTTATAAAATAGCGGAATACATGTTACCCACTCAATTCTTTATTGGGGCACGAAAGAGTTTTGCGAAATGACAAGTGCGACTGTGCGAGAAGTGCAGCAAGTCCAAAAAAAAAAAAAAAAAAAATATTTGTCAATGCATTTGATTAAATTAATAAATTAAAAAAAATTAATTTTTGACTCCTCTTTTTTTGGTAACCATTTTTGGCTCTTACCAGCCAATGAAGAGAGTCCAACACGTTTTGTTACTTTTATGATCCTCACTGATATTTTATAAATTTTTTATTTTTTAACAATTATAACTATTCAATTCACATATGAACTTTATTTTGGGTTACAAATAAAATAAATTATTTATGAATAACATCAACTTGACTTCATAATAAGCTCGCTTAAGGTAATTCTGAAATTCTAATAGACAAGCCAAGCCTAAACATTAGGCTCTTAAAAAAAAAAAAAAAGGGCAAAAACTCATATTTTATTCAACAAAATTAAGAAAAAATATAGAATGAATAAACCATCAAATTCTTGTTTGAACCATCTATTATCAACTGAAAAAATGGCGGGGACTTGATTCTAATTGGCATCAATCCTCGTGAAGCTGAGTGGATATAAAGTAAAAGTTGCGGACCAGTCCATTCAAATCTAAGAAAATATCAAATAAATATATTTTGTTAAGATTAACTAGAGTTGATATATCCAGAGATGTAAATAGATCAGAACGGATCGGATCATGAGTGACTCCGACCCAATCTGATTTTTTGATCAGATTTAAATATTGAATCTAAATCAAGTCCAACAAAAAATCAGATTGGATCGAATCAGATCCATAATCAATTTTTTTAACCCAACGGATCATTCGGATTGGATCGGGTCTATATATATAATTCAATTCCAATCCATGAAATACGGATTCAGTTCGAATCCGGATCTGAATCAATTCAGATCTAAATTATAAATAACAAGATCAATAAATAAAAAATTTATAAATAAATTTTATTTATACTATAAATTTTGATCTTGATAAATAAGACTATTAGAGCCTCCATATCTCATACTCTTTATCCAAGAATCCAAAAAGTCTAATCACTTTTTTCTCATCATTGTTCTTAATTTGGTTTATCCAAATTTAAAATATTTTAATAAAATTTTAAAAATTAAGGATCTAAAAATTAATAGAATATTTTTTCAAAAACAACATATATTAGAAGGAGACTCGATCAAAATTAATATTTATATAATATAAGAATAAAGAGAGATAAGAGATGGGCTCGAATCAGATTGAGTTAGATCGGATTATTTATCTCAAGATTCAAAATAATTTAAAAATCTTCACAGATTAAGTTGGATCGGATCGAATCAAAATCCAATAAATCCAATCCCTAATCCGCATAGCATGCATTTTTGTGTATGTTCACAGAATCGCAAGACAATCAGACGGATCGGGTGCATCACAATGGTCAGAATTATTCCCGCCTTCCTCAAGTCCGTCCCTTCCAGCCTCCTCCACACCACTCCCCAGCCCTTCTCCAACCTCCGCTACGCCCAAGACTTCTCCGCCCTCGTCCGAAGCCTCTCCAGAAACCTCAATAACCCGCGTCTCCTCGCCGCCCTCGACTGTGTCCTAGCCAAAACCCCCCTCCTCGACTCCACCACTTCCGTTCTGGTGCTCCGCGGCCTCTCCCACTGCAAGAAGCTCACCCGAGCCAAGACCGTCCTCTCCGGCCTCAAGGAGCGGGGCACCATCCCGGAGCCTTTCCTCTATAGCCTCGTCCTCCAGTGCCTCGTCCCCGAAAGCCCAATCCGGGACGTGGAATCCGTTTGGAGGGATATCGGATCAGGACCATCCGATCGATGCATGGACGCTTTGGATTTCGTTGTCTACCTCTGCCGCCGCGGCGAAGACGCCGCCGAGATCGAGCGGGTCTACCACCGGGTTTCGTCGAGCCGGTGGGATTTGAGACGGGAGGGATACGTTGCTCTGATCGGTGCAATTTGTGAGGGAAATAATCCCAATCCTCGTTTGGCGAGGAACGTTTTGAGGGAAATGGAGGAGAAAGGATTCGAGGCCGATGAGTTGACTTACTTTTCTTTGTTCCGGAGCTTCTGCCGGACTGGAAATGTATTGGAAGCTGATTCGGTGTTAAGGAGTTTGGTAGATCGGTGGGATCATGAATTGGATATCTCGGTCTATGGGAATTTCTTCTATGGCCTGTGTAAATCGGGCCGATGGAGGGAGGCACGTAAACTGTTTGATAAATTGTCGAAGAAAGATGGAAGACTTGAAGTGAATCCCTCTCCACGTCTGAAACCGGGGAGGAGGATCATCTTCCAATTTAGTCCTTCAAATAAGGTTACCAAAGTGATGGCATTTGAGGCCTATGTCCGGTCGCTTTGTAGTGCCGGGAGGGTGGAGGATGCTGAGAGGATGTTGAAGGAGGCAGCGAGGAAGAACGCCGTGCTGGAGATTTGTGTATACCGGTCATATATAGAGGCTTTGTTCCGAGCAGGTAGAGTCGACGATGCTATCGGGTTTTTCGAAGCTGAAAAGAGGAAAAGGCATATAGAGGTTGGAGGCATGGCAGTGGCTGTGATAGAAGGTCTTTGCAAAAGGGGTAGAGTGGATGAAGGCTGTCAGCTTCTTTGTGAGATATTGGATGAGGGGTTCGTTCCAACTGCTAAGGTTTGGAATTGGATAGTAGAAAGTTACTGGGAAGAAGGAAGGGTTGCGGAAGCGACTGGTTTGTTTGATAGAATGAGAGATGGGAGCTGTGGCGGCGGTTCGAGGCCTGATGCCTCAACATATAGTGTGATGATCCATGGGTTTCTAAAGAAGGGGGATGGCATGACAGCGATCTCACTTCTTGAAGATATGGCTCGGGAGAAAATGCCTGTGAACTTCAGCTTATGCAGTGCTGTTGCTCTAAGTTTCCATGCACAAGGAAAATTTGAGGAGTTGAACAGCTATTTGAACAAAATGATTGAAAATGGCATCTTGGTCTCATATGCCGCATGGGAATCGTTGTTCGAGTCTGTGACAATCAGAAACGAGGATGATGTTTTACCAGAATTATGAGATATGAAGTCCGTTATCCTTTGATCCAGCAATAGATAAGGGAGTGGAAATGAAAAGATGTAGGGAGTGATGAGTAAACAGTTTTTGACTATACAAGAAATACTGATAACCGAGCATGATTGAGGCATTATTTGAAACTGTAAGTTATAGACTGCTGCTGCTTATCTTTTTTCAGGAAATCCGCTGCTTCACATCTCATTTGAAATTGTAAGTTATGGACCCGTCCCGGCTCTCTGATTTGTTTTCTTCTTCTTTCATTTGTCCATAATGTGTTTGATTGCAATTTGTTGTTTTTAAGTAAGGGGTTTAAAGATGATTACTGTGGTTGAAGTACCAATCTGAAAACCCAACTAGCGATTGTTTGTGAATTACTATTTATCAAATGAGCAATGCATCCAAGGCTTCAAATCATACCCTTTTGGCCATTGGATAACCGAAGCATATCGTGGGAAGTGCGAGACACACTCGTTTATCTATCTAGCATGGTCCGTTTCCACTGCACCTCTTTTATTTCGGTTCTGCTGGCCCAAGTTGCATAATATTCTTCTTATTGTGGCATGGCAGAGAATAGATTATTTCGGCAGAAAAAGAAATGGAAACCCATTGGCATCAGCAGACCGATTAAGTGTGGATGATCCAAGTACCTCACAGGACTTGGTATGAAATGACCCTGTTCTCTCTCTCCATGGTCTTGTATATGGCAAACATGTTCAGAGTAGCTTGGCTAACAATTCGTACCTTATTGTCATAGGAAAAAATTTCGTTGCAACGGTGATACCACATTAAATTTATCACAATTCAAAAAAAATATTTGTATTTCATCGATTGTCATATATTTTATCAATTTTCGTGACAATTTCTCATACTGCTCCATCAATTTTCGATTTTTGATTGACTTGTTACAAGTTTGACATGGTATCACCGTCATAATAAATATTTACTCACTGTGATACACTTCGTTTTAAGGTCTGATCCTTGTCATGAAACGCACATGCATGTCAGAATTTTTCAGAAGTTCATTAATCTAATCAACACCTCCTTAATCTTATCCAAGGCAGCTCGGTTAAGGATTTTTCTTTTAAGAAACCTATTACTCTATTGAACGCCCCACATGACATGGAGTAGAAAAGAACCGAACCTGGTGCATGTCAACTAAACCAAATGCAGATACTAAACCACAACCTCGATGTATAAAGCAGAGATCATGAGCAATGCATGATATAGTGCAGTGGGTGTCACATCTGACTTCAAAGAAGCAACTCATAAGACCACAATGGTTGGTCCCGATCACATGAAACAATGGATCGAACTCAAATGGGTACCCAGGTGCTTCTGCGCTCACTGAACTTTGCTCTTGCCCCTCTCTAACGGATTTTTGCCATTCTATTGGACGATTGATGTGAACCTAGCATTAAAAGCGGGGGTAAGACTTTTCAACAGGGCAACCTGCGCAAAGCTAACCACACATTTCACAATCCGTTGAAAACTGCACACAACCACTAGTTCGATAAAATCTACTGGAAATTTATTCCAAGCATCCAAAAGGAATTTATTCTCCGACATACCAACTCGTTGGAGCTAATCACATGGCAAAGGGAAACCTCTCCAACGTCAAACTAAAATAACTCAAGATAAGAAACAACAACTACAGCAGAAATTTCAAAGCATTCGGCATCCATTGCGATGGAGAGAGAGAGAGAGGATTAGCTCTTCGACTTCTTAGATATGCCTTCCTTGAGCTCTTGGCTCTGAGAGGCAGGAGGCAAAGGATGAGCAATCTCTGATGATGTCTGACCCGAGCTGGATGTGGTCTTTTTCTCGCCAACTTCCATGGGAGGAGGGGCTTCAAAGCTGGAGAAATTTTCCGGGAAGTGGAAGACACCCTGTGATGGCTTCCTCTGGTGACGATTAGGCCTCTCAGACATCCTTTCAGAATAAAGCTTATGGAGGAAATGGATGGATAGAAGAGATCAAGGCCGGGGGCGGGGGGTGGGGTGAGGGAAGAGAACGGGAAAGCGGGGCGAGCCACCAAGCAGTTTTATAGGCATATTGACCGAACCTCTTAGGGAAAATTAAAGATATAATGGTGGGCCTTGCATGTCAGGATATTTACTCCAGTCCTTGGCTAATTGTGACCGAATGTACCGAATTGCCCGTTAGGAAATTAACAGATCAGTTGGGGGCACTCTTGCAAATTACTTATGATCCGCGCTAAGCAATAATGGATAAAACTCGGCGAATAAGTTGACTCTTGCACTTCCAATAGGTAGGGGTTTGCATGTTGAGTGGGGTTCTATTTGATTATGCAATATCCTGGGATCTCACCCGGAGAAACTAGCCCCTTGTATTATTGGTTTCTTGATCTTATATAAGTAAACAAGATACATAACTAATATGAAATTAAATATATTATTGTTGCTGAAATCTGGATCACGATCGAAGAAATTGGAGTGGTGATGCATCCTTCCGAAAGAAAAATCTGCAAGCAAGTCCTAATCGAAGTTGGCTCTGGCGAGGATCCTCTGATGCTCAAATTAGATCATAGTGAAAACAGAGTGGAGAGGAGTATATGGGAGAATGGTCATGCGTACCTTGGGGGATCTCTTAGAAATCTTTTTGTAGACAAAGTTTGAATAACCATTTTAGAAAGGTTATGTGGTCGAAGGCGCAATGTGACGAGATTTTCAATCGAAATTTGTGAGGTAGTTATTGCACCTGCCTTTTTCATTTCAGTGCCAGTTAAATATCATAGGCACTTTTGTGAATTTTGAAATAAGGATGCTGATGGGATCAGCGCTGGTGGGATCGAACCAATTACATTTGTAGAAGCTTCGATGTGGTCTAAGAAGATGTATACCAAAGAGAAAAGATGTCCGGAAATGACTGGATTCAACGAAATAAGACCGATGGAGGATGAAGCAGGTTCCCGACTAGAGTCGAAAATCAGCTAATTCAAGTACTCATCCATCTGCAGATGTTGGATAGATATCAAATGTTGACTATTAAGAAGATTGAGCTAGGTATGAGGTCTAAGTCAAGATTAGGCCGAAGTCGAAATAAAGCCAAAGTTAGGATCTGCCAATACAGTGTTTATCTTAGGTGGGAGTATTAGAAGCCGAGGATCATCAAGAGTTGAAGTCAAAATTAAGTCACATCATCCGTCTTTCTGCTAGTTTATATCTTCGGCCTCAGGGATAAATATCCCTCCAACATATATATTTGTATGAGTACTTACATATTCCTCTATTTACGCTTGATATCCTTGTCGGATCAGGTGTTCAAATTGATTGAAATCTAATTACAAAATATCATGATCAGTCTATAATTAGCTTTGATGAATTCATGTTGCAGTGTGCACACCTATATATGCTATGGGCTAACTCCACCAAATTTATTATGCTTTAAATTTGTCACTTGGATTAGTCATATTACAAGTTTCCAACATAGGGTCTAGATCTTACATATTTTCAAGAACATAGTAGGTCAGCCGGCTAGGTTGCCAATACAATTGCATTCCCTCGGTAGTTCATCTTCTTGATAAATTAGTTTTTTTTAAAAAAAAAATTATTTTTAGAAACTATTGAAAGAGTGTTTCTCTAGATGCCAAGCATGTTTCTCATGAAGTGAATAGTACTACAAATTAGATCATCTTCTTTATTGCAAAGTGCTTTATAGAGATGTGCACTGATAAGGATTGGTTCGATGGCTTATTAGGATATTCTTTTTTTCGTTTTTCTTGATTATATCCATATAGATTTTTGTATGTGCATTCTATTTTATCAAAAAATAAAATTTTTATTTTATTTTAAATATTTTATTCTATGATAATAAAATGTATAAAACTCTAAATTATAGAGGCAATACTTTTTTTTTAACTAATAAATAAGGAAAAAAAAAGAAGATGCTACAAATGGGGAGATTTCTGAGATTTCTTAAGTAATGCGAGAGGATCGATCTTGAAGTCACCTATAAGATTCTGCTCGCAAATATATCTTTTGCTGCTTAGGAAAATAGTCACTTGTCTAGACTGTCTGCCATACTCCATCCACAACAAACAATGGCTTCTATGTTTCAAGGTATTCGTACGATATTTTCTTATTATTTTTCACATGGTCTTTCATTGTTTATATACATAGCACGTAGAACCACTCCAGCCTACCAATATAGTCCTCACCCTATCCGTCTATTCTCACTCTAAACTTGAGCCTTCTTTTTTTAATTTAAAGAAAAGGGTTAAAAAAAGAAAGCGTCAAGGATATTTTGGCAACTACGTAAGCTTCGGATTGGTTGCAATAGATCCAAGGGGACTTCCGATCTAACGATTGGCTGCAACAAACAGACAAAAAAAAAAAAAGGGGGCAAAAAAAGCTTGTCGCCTTCGATGCCTGCACAATTGAGGCGTGGAAATATGTTACTCGTGGAAAGTCTGACCCACGTGGGAGCAATAAATTGGGCATGGGTCGTGCGGGGAATTGGGCCCTCATCCGACTCTCTTTCTTTGGTGCAGCCCCCTTGGTTTACACCAAATTCCAAGTCTCATATTTTTCAGCACTCTGAATTTGATCGCACGGTATTGTTCTTGCAGTCGGCAAGTTCTCGCAGTGGGCGTGATTATTATTATTATTTTTTAAATACAAAAGGCTCACCGATAAAGAAAAGTATCTTAGAAAATATACAGAGTTATGCATCAGCTTGCAAAATATAGGAGAAATCTGGATCGAAGATCCTGATGTAGAACTCTGCTTGGTTGGCTTCATACTGAAAGCATGAGGAGCAAGAAACCCAGCAATATAGCAACAAATGTGTTTCAACAAAGGAGTTGCTGCAGATTTACATGACGAAGATGAAATAATCCATGAGATCGCTGTAGATGAATCACTTTCTAAGTTCTAACCATACCTGCTAGGGACGGTGGGGATGAATGGCTGCATGAAGGTCCTTCCAAGCATTATGTTCTTTTCTTCCGTAGCTAGTAAATATCCTTGCTTAGAATCGATTGAGCTTGGTGCATAATGTTATTAAATCCATGCCGTCAATTTGGGATACAGTAAGGTATGATGTTGTAAATGGCTTAAATGTCTTTATGGCATGATAGTTGGACCAGTTTTGCTCCACTCAAAATTTTGTTCCCTACACTGTTCAATAGTTGCTGTGGTAAAAAAAAGATCAGTAGCCTCTTTCTTCAACTCAAGATTGGGACATTGGTGAATTCAAACTTCTTCACAGTCTCTTGTTGTGATGCAAAAAAAAATAGATCTACTTTTTTACAGGAGAAATGTATGTTTAGTCCCACATCGATTATGAGTCAGGAAGGAATATAGCTTATATAGAATGAAGATCTTCTCTTCCTCATAAGGCGTCTTTTAAAGGATAAAACTATAAGGTTCAAAATAGCAAAGATCCACTGAAGTCCAAGGATAGCCAAAGTCGAAGCAGATTGTTGGTTTTCAAATTTGGGTTTGGATCACCCATGTGGGCAAAATTCGATTCGATTTAGAATGCATTTCATTGGAGTTACTTTGATAACTTTCTATAACTAAAAATACTGAAAAACTATCTCCAAATGGGCAAATATAGTATTCAGACGTGGTCTCCCAAAAATATCCCAACAAAACATTTTAAAAACTCTCTCAAAACCAAGAGCACTCATCTTGGAGGCATTTGGGCTGTGGAAATCAAGTACATTCCATCTTGTGATTCTACTGTTGACTCAGAAGTTATGTGGTTTGATCGTGATCCGATTTGTGGGAAGAAAAATTCAGTTTCAATCCTCTTGATGCAAGGTAATCCAAAATTTAGAGATTTTTATATTTATTTTTCAACACAGATAATACCTCATGCATGCGGAAGTGGAGATCGGTTCAGCCATCCAATCTCTGACCGCAACACTTTCCATTCTAGCTGATGTTAGATTGAATGCTGATCAAGTTAAAATCATTTGGTATCTAGAAGCATCAGGTAATTTCACTTCTTCCTCCTTATATAAGTTATTTCTAGAGGTGTGAGGCGGCCTATGGCTAAACTGATTTAGAAGATGGTGCTTCTACAAGGAAAATTATGCAGAAATGTTGGTGGCTGTGTTCTATGTTCTGACGCCTATAAATCCATTGATCATTTATTTATTAATTGCCCCTTTACTTCCCGCATCTGGTTTAGGATTTGTGATAGGTTAACGATCCATCCTGTGCCCACAAACTTGACTCAAACCTGTGCTTCACGGCGTAAGTAGAATTTCAAGTCTGATCTCCATCAACCTGTTCTCATGATACTGGCTCCAGTGGTATGGAGCTGCCGGGAAGAAAGGAATTCAAGGATTCTTCTTAACAAAACCTCAACGGAGAAGAAGGTACGTATTTTGGAAGGTGCTTCATCTGTTCAACAAGTGGTCTGTTCTATGTGATCAAAATGAGATGCCTGGTGTTGCAACAGTGGTTGTGCAACTCAAAGCATATTTCAGTTTTTTTTGTTTAAGTCTTCTTTTTACAGAGGGTGAGTTCTCCACTGTGAAGATTGACCAGCTTCTGTTGATACCTTCCTTCTTTCTTCTGGTTTATCTTGCTTTGTTTCCATTCTGTAGCACTTTCAGTTGTTTATCTCTGTCATTTTGTTGACTCCTGTCTGAACTTTTAACATCTGCACAGTCTTCCTTCTAATAAACATTGGGTGGCTATTTTTTAGCCTTCCTTAATTTCATAACAAAGATTTTTTTTAACTGAATTCTATCAATTTATATCATTTTCAGGCTCTTGGAGTGAATATATATGGATTATTCATCTTTGTATTTTTCTTAGAGAAACTAAAAACAAGAGCTTCTCAATTATTGATTGCTAATCACGTGATTAGGATTGTAGACAGACTGGACTAGGGGTGCAAATGAGTCAAGCCACTCGTGAGCTACTCGAGCTCAATTCGAGTCCAAGTTCAACTCGACTCGATTATTATCGAGCTCGAGTAGTTTTTCGAGTTAAGCTCGAGTAGCAAGATAAGCAGCTCGAAAGCTAACGAGCCTACTCAAATTTATATATATTTTAATAATATTATTTTTATTTATAATATATATTAATATATATATTATTAGTAGATTAAGGTTTGATTTCTATCTCGAACTCGATTTCGAGTATGGTTCAGTTGATATTCGAATCGAGTCGAGTCGATTTCAAGTTTTATTTATTTATCATCTGACCGAGCTTGAGCTTTGGATATTAAGACTCAATTGATCTCGAGCTGATTTTTGAATCCAAATAATTTAAGTCGAGTCGAGCTCGAGCTTCTAGCTACTCAACTCGTCTTGGCTTGATTGCACCCCTAGGCTGGATAGGGTCTGATCGATGAGTTGTGAACACCGAGCTCGCACACCGATCAGAGTCTAAGTTGGACTCTAGATAGGTCTCAATCCATCATAATTTTCAAAGGTCAAGGCCTCGATCTCCTTATAGATCCTTTCTGATGATAAATTCTACCACAATCGGACAATGACTCAAGTCGCTTGAGATCCAATTTGCAAAGCAAATTCTAAAGCTTGAGTCTTACAATGTCATTTGGGCTCCAATCCAGTTCTATGCTGCTTGGGGGTTGACTTCATTGTTTGGCAAACTAGACTAATCATGTATCACTAGTGTTGCCATTGGGAAAATAACCTGACTTAGGCCATTTAGCTGGAATTGAAAAGAAGAGATGAGGTGGTCTTCGGAGCCTGGTCGAGGCCTTCAAGAAGTGCGCAAGTTAGGGCTTGGTCCCTGTGCGATCCCATGAATCGATCCTGTATGACCACCAAAGACAGAAAAAGTCCTCACACCGGGGTGGGGGCTCCGTGTAAAAACTCTTATCTGGATATTTTTCAATTTTAAAAGAACTCTTGCTTAAAGCGAATTTTAGTTAAAATAGTTCTTGATCCGATAAAACTCTCTTTTCAGAAGGATTCTTTCTAATAGTAATGATAGTAGAGTTGCTTTGCCAGCTAGCAAACATGCATTTTGTCCAAACCACTCCAAGAAAAGTCCTCATTTCCTGCAGATTTTAGCTAAAAATCTACAAAAAATGGCATTTCCTATGGATTTTGCTGTAAAAACAAATCCATAGGAAATATACTCATAGATAATATTTCATATAGATTTTACAAATCTACGGGAACTTTTCTGTGAAATTTTCTGCACATAATGGATAAAATCCATAAAAAAAATTTCGTGGAGAAGAGAGCTGAAAAAGAAATTTTTCTAAAAATTTATCTACAGAAAAATATATAAGAAACTTTTTGTGACTTTTTTAGCAAAATTTCTAGATAAAATTCCAACAAAATCTGTAAAAAATAAGTTACAGAAAAATTTCTAAAAAATTTCTGCAGAAAATTCAGCAAAAAATAAGTCACAAAAAAATTCTTAAGAAATTTTCACAGAAAAATCTACAGGAACATAATTTGTAGGAAAATCCTTAAGAAAATTTTGTAGAAAAATCCACAAAAAAATAATTTATAGAAAAATTTGTAGGACATATCTACAGAAAACTTTGCAAAAAAATTATTCACAGGAAAAACCATAGGAAATATGTGCAAGAAAATTTGCAGCAACTGAAAATCATAGAAAAATCTATAAAAATTGGGCATTGCAAGATTGAAAATTTCTGTAGAAAAATCCATAGAAAAATTATTCACAAAAAATCTATAAAAAATATTCACAAGAAAATAATATTTTTTTTTGAAATTGCTTGTAAAATCTACAGCTAAATCTACAGAAAATTATTTTGTAGAAAAATTCATAGGTAGTGTTCGCAAGAAAATCTTCAAAAAATGTTAGTCACAAGATATTCTATAGAAAGAATTTGTTAAGTTATGTGAGTTGTATAGAAAATTTTTCATGAAAATCCGTAGCTAACGAAATTCCATAGGAAAATTTTCATGAAATTTTTTTGATATCCAATTATAATTAACAATATTTTGACTTTGAATTACTCCTAAAAATGATTTTTAATATATATAATAAAATTCTAAAATGCTTTAATCAATAACAGGGGCGGCTCAACACATTGGGAGGCCTAAAGCTAAATACTAAAATATGATCTTTTTTTTATTAAACTTTATGTAAATTTTTTACTAAAATTTTATTTTTCTAACTTTTTGAGATGCAAAATTTTTAATTAAATTTTTATAATAAAGTTCTTCTAATATTTTTTTTCAATTGATAATATAGTTAATCCATTTAATCTTTTTTGAGATATTATTGATCTTAAGTAAGATTTTATTAATTTTAATTTTAAATTTTTTTTCTATCGAAGTAATACTTACTAAAATTATTAATATTATTTTAAAAATAATATATGTATTTGAAAAAGAGTCGAGTCATTTTATATGATTGAGTATGTCCATTGGACTGTTATCTTCTATTTGTATATATTTTTTTTAAATTTTTAGCTCTGAAAATAAATCTAAACCATCAATATCAGAGTAGTTATTATATTTTAAGAAATATTCAAGATTAAGATAATATTCTTTCAAACTATTATTGTCTAATGACTTCAATTTTTTATCGTTAAATAGAAAACTAAATATATTTTCAATATATCTTAAACTATTCAATTTTTTTTTGGAGTGAAAAAATTATTTGATCTACTATATATAAGAAATAATTAATTCTAAATATTTCTTCAAGAGATTTTATTATTTCATTGTAAACATTCTCATCAAATTATTTTTTTCTATGAATGATACATTTATTATAAAATTTAGGTTTTATTTTTATTTCAAATATAATTTTTAAAAAAAAAATCATAGTAGATGCAAATCTATATTCTCTATATTTTTCAAAAACAAAAAGAAGATCTTTTAGTTGTTGTATAGCAACATCAATATGCATATTTTGTGATTGTAAATTTTTGCTAACTAAGTTAACAATAAATAATATATCATACCAAATAGTCATATCTAACAAAAATATAAAATTTTCAAACTCATATGATGCTAAGTAATTAGCTTCACTTTTAGTTTTAGAATTTTCACTAATTTCTGCTAATTTCAATAAAGCATCTCTTATTTGTGGAGCTTAAAATTTTATTGCTTTAACACTTTCAATGCAACTTTTTCAATGTGTTTGTGACAATGATTTAAGAGTTAGATCAGATATATTATTGTGTAAAATTTTTTATCATTTAGTAGAAGAAGAAAATAATGAATATATATATTGTACTACTCTAAAAAATGATATAACTTTAGTATAAGAATTAGCCTTCATATATTTCTATTTGCCCTTCATATTATATCCAATATGAAGCCTTTTTTGTACATGGCTATAGGAGTTTATTTAGAAATATATACTATGTACAAAACATCTAAACATAGCCCCAATACAAACATTTGCATTAGTAAACAGAGAGGACTGAGTTCAAAAAGTAAAAAAAAAATAAAAAAAACAACAACTATAAATAATACAGTAGATCCAAAAGGTATAAAAATCGTTAGAAAAGAAACATTAATCTGAGTAACCCAGTCAAACTTTGAACCTGAACAAAAGGTGTGTAGTATGCTGAAGCAGGGATAAGTGGCCTCCATCTATAATAGTAAAGATTTAGCATGATTGTTACAAAAGGTGCTGTTAAAAGTGAAGGGAATCCATAGCATGATTCAAGTTGAACCTTTTTTTTATAAAAAAAAAAAAACAATGCAGCATTATTTCTTCGACCATGCTATTGCCAGTCCTAGTTGTCACGTGTGTTGCGACTTAGAAAAAGAAAAAAAATTAAAAGAAACAAATCGATGCATGGAGACTCTGACCTTCCGCCTTCCTTGCCATCGCTCAGACGTCAGAAGCCCGAAAACCCCCCGTTTGCAGTGCCACCGGAAGTCTGAAATTTTGCCCCGTCGGAGATGTCCCTTAAGCATGGAATGTCCGCCATCGGAGATCAGGAGATGCCCTTCAAGTCAAACTGTTACTGTCAGATGGTGGGACGGGTCCGCATTGTTGCTCCATGAATTGATTTTGATGATTATAAAATATTTGAGGGGGTTACTAATGATTTTGGCTTGAAAAAAAATTTATTATATTTCAGAGGTAAAATCATAATTTTATCAAGTTCTGATTCGAAAGTCTCAAGAGCAAGAATAGAAGATTTATGATCTATTGGAGGTAATTTCATATTTTTTGGATGTTTATTTTGAGAGAAAATCAAGTTTAAAGAAAAGGATCGACCCCTAGGATCGATCTCTGTCAAAAGAGGCTGAACGACATACTATTTTTGGTTGGCACACCCAAAGAGGACGATCCTAGGGATCGACCTCTATTGTCTGTGCAAGTCAAAGATACAAAATAGTCATTTTCTATTCTACGCCATAGAGGTCGACTCATAAGGTCGACCCTTGTGCAGAGGTCGACCCCTACGACGAAAAATCTCTATAACGACTAGTTTTTTAGCTCATTTTGACTATATTTAATATTCATTTAATGCACTCCAACAGCTCTAATCCTGCCCAGATTACTCTCCACCATCTATTCAAGATATAAAGATACTTCAAGGAGGAAAAAAGAAAGAGATTCAAGCATTCATTTCAGTCCTAAGCAAAAAGCCCTCTTCAAGTTAAAGAAGCTTTCATTTCAAGTTCATCAACCCCTCAAGAGCTCATTCAAATCTTCAACAACCTTAAAGAAAATCAGAAAAGCTTCTTCCTTGTTGTGTAAAGTGTATTTAAAATTTTATTTGCTCATTAAAGGAGCTAAACTTTTATTTCTATGTGATTAACTCTTATACTTTATTTTTGTCTTGATCTTTAGTTTTGAAAGGATTCTAAAACTTGGATAGATTGATCCGAACCTTGAATCGAATTATATTGAGTTGGTTTGTACTCAGAAAATAAGTATTCTAGTTTGAGATAGCTAGAGTCGAAGGTACCGACGTTGTATTCTTGTTGAATACATTTTAGTGGATTTAAATTCTCAAGTAGGTGCTTGGAGAGTCGATGTAGGTGTAAGGTTGGCATCGAACCACTATAAATCTTGATTATTTATGTTGAACTTACTTGCTCTCTTTCTAAATTTTTTTATCTTTTTGTATTCTTGTATCTTATTTTTACACCTTGCTTATATCACTTACTACATATAACTTGCTTTTTATTACTTAATCCTTGTGGTTTTAAATTAACTTTAAAATTTTAAAAACTCAATTCACCCCCCCTCTTAGGTCGCATAGCTGGACAACAAGTGGTATCAGAGTTTGGTGCTCTAGCCCTACTTTGATTTAACCATCAAAGAGCCAAAAATCTATGGCAACTCAAGTTGGTGCTTCACTAGCCGAGGGACAGTCCACAAACTGACCTTCACTTTTCAATGGGTCAAACTACACCTATTGGAAAGCTCGGATAAAAATTTTTATTCAAGCACTTGACTATGATATGTGGAGTATCATAGTTAATAGACCACACACACTCACTAAGATAATTGATGGTGTAGAATTAACCAAACTCAAAAGAGAATAGGATGAGGTTGACAAGAAAATAGCTCAACTCAATGCTAAAGTCATGAATATTTTATATTATACTTTAGATGCTGTTGCTCCTTAGATTGATTTTGATGATTACAAAGCAGTTGAAGGGGTACTAATGTTTCTCACTTGAAAAAGACTTATTGCTCTTCAGGGGCAAAATTATAATTTTACCAAAATCCTGATTTGATAGTATCAAATGATAGAACAAAAGATTTATGATCCAATGGTGAAAATTTTATTAATTTTGGACTTGTATTTTGAAAGATATGCATGATTGAAAATCATGAGTCGACCCATGAGTCGACTCATGGCACATGAGATGACTGGCACGCTGAAATTTCTGGCTGGCGCAGACTTGGCACACCCTGTGAGTCGACCCATGAGTCGACCCCCAAGGCATGAGTCGACTCATGAGTCGACCTCTGCGGGTTTTAAGCCAGTTTTACAGAACCTTGGATCCCGCTCACTTCTGTGATGATTTTCCACAGAGGTCGACCCATGAGTCGACCCCCAGGCATGAGTCGACTCATGAGTCGACCTTTGTGATGGAATTTTTCCACAACGGCTAGTTTTTAACCCATTTTAAATACTTTTAATGCTCATTTAATGCAACCTAACGGCTCTTTTTCAGTCTAGAATGATTTTCACTATTTCTTAAAGCTATAAAAGGGACAAAAAGGTGGGAATCAAGGAGAGCATTCAAGTAGAGAGATTTTGAAAAAGAGATTTCAAGCAAACTTTTCAGCCCTAAGCAAGAGCTCATTCAAAGCATTCAAGAAGCCTTTAATCCAAGCTTACCAACTCCTCAAGTGCACATTCAAGTCTCCAACCACCTTGAGGAAATCTAAAAAGGATCTTCTTCTCTTTGAGTAAAGTGTATTTAAAGTCATATTCGCTCATTAAAAGAGCTTTCTTTATACTTATTTGTGCTATTCATTGCTATACTTTGTTTGAGTGATTGTTTTTATTTTGGAAGGGTTTCAAAACAAGGGAAGGTTGATCCGAACCTTGAATCGGAGTGTATTGGATTGGCTTGTACCCAGAAAATAAGTGGACTAGCTTGGGATAGCTAGAGTCAGAGTTTTCAACATTTGTATTCGGGTTGAATACAAGATTAGTGGATTGAATTTCCCAAGTAGGAGCTTGGGGAGTGGATGTAGGTGCAAGGTTGGCACCGAACCACTATAAATCCTTTTGTTTGGTGTGTGTCTAATTGCTCTTCTTTATCTCTTCATTATTCTCTTGCATTCTTGCTCTTGCTATTAGCCTTGAATTAATTCTACTCACCCTATCTATTTAGCATTGTCAAATATTTTTCATAAGTCATAAGTTAAGCTTAAAATTTTTAGAAACCCAATTCACCCCTCCTCTTGGGTTGCATAGCTGGGCAATAAGTGGTATCAGAGCCCGGTGCTCTAGCTCTTCTTTGATCTAAACAATCAAAGAGCCAAAGATCTATGGCAACTCATGTCGGCACTTCTCTAGCCGAGGGGCAATCCACCAACCGACCTCCACTTTTCAATGGGTCTAATTACACCTATTGGAAAGCTCGGATGAAAATATTCATTCAAGCACTCGACTATGATATGTGAAGTATTATAGTGAACGGTCCTCACACACCCACTAAAATTATAGATGGTGAGGAATCAGCCAAACCTGAGAAAGAATGGGATGAGGTTGATAAGAAGATGGCCCAATTAAATGCTAAAGCAATGAATATTCTTTATTGTGCTCTTGATGTTAATGAATTTAATCATATTTCTACTTGCTCATCTGCTAAAAAAATATGGGATAGGTTAGAAGTAACCCATGAGAGAACCAATCAAGTAAAGGAGTCTAAAATCAACATGCTTGTGCATAAATATGAATTGTTTAAAATGGAGCATGATGAGTCCATAACTGAAATGTTTACTCGCTTTACTGATATTATTAATGATTTAAAGAGTCTTGGTAAGTCCTATACTAACAGTGAGCTTGTAAGAAAGATTCTCAGGTCCTTACCAAGAACTTGGGAAGCCAAAGTGACTGCCATCCAAGAAGCTAAGGACTTGAACATTCTACCCTTGGAAGAGCTTCTTGGATCATTGATGACTCATGAGCTAAGCATGAAGCAACATCAAGAGGAAGAAGTCAAAAAGAAAAGAACAATTGCCCTCAAATCCACAGCTCCACCAGATGAAGAAACTGATGACACTGAAGATGAAGAACAGGATGAAGAGATGGCACTCATTACCCGAAGATTCAAAAAATTTTTGAGAAAAAAGAAACAAGGGATGAGGAAGAAGCCATTCACAAAAGGGGAACAGAGCAAAGAAAAAGAGAAAGACCAACCCCTTATCTGCTACGAATACAAGAAGCCGGGACACTTCAAATCCGAATGCCTACAACTGAAGAAAGGTCCCAAGAAGTACAAGAAGAAGGCCATGATGGCCACTTGGAGTGCGAGTGATGACTCAAGCTCCGACGAGGAAAACTTAACCGAACAAGCCAACCTGTGCCTCATGGCACACGAAAATGAGGTAATTTTCGAAACTCCTAGTGACTTTACATTTGAAGAATTACATGAAGCTTTTTATGATTTAGTTGATGAATTAAAGAAACTAGGGATGAAGAACAAAGATCTAAAATTGAAAAATCAATCTTTATTGAAACAAAATGAAAATATTTCAATTGAAAAATCCACCCTGCTTCAAGAAAATCAAAGTTTCAAGAATGAAATTGCCAAGCTAAAACCAATAGTAGAAAAATTCACCTTGAGTTCAAATAAACTTAATATGATTCTTGATAATTCAAAAGCCGTGTATGATAAGGCTGGACTTGTCTATAACTCCTTGAAGAAATAAAAATATCTGAAAAATATTTATGTAAACTCTTTAAGTAACAAGTCTTCTAATATTACTTGCTTCAAATGTGGTAGAGTAGAATATAAGTCATACACTTGCTTCTCTAACAAGTCTGCAAACTCAACTGTAAAGAAAATATGGGTTCCAAAAGGAACCATTATGACTAACCAAAAAGGACCTAAGAAAGCTTGGGTACTTAAAATAAAAACTTGACTTTTGCTTGCAGGTGTGTCTAGCATCCCAAGGAGGAAACAAAAAATGGTATCTTGACAGTGGATGCTCGAGACACATGACTAGTGATGAATCCCAATTCATCACTCTTGATGCTAAGAATGGAGGGATGGTCACCTTTGGAGACAATAGCAAAGGAAAGATCATCGGTATAGGTAACATTGGTATCACTCCCTCCAAATACATTGAAAATATTTTGTTAGTAGATGGTTTAAAGCATAATTTACTAAGCATTAGTCAATTTTGTGATAAAGGATATAAAGTTATTTTTGAATCATCTGTTTGTATTATAACTAGTCCTATTAATGATGGCATTAAATTTATTGGACATAGACATGGTAATATTTATATGGTAGATTTAAATGATTTAGCCAAAATAAACATGCAATGCCTAGTATCCTTGAATGCTAAAATTAATGAGACTAGTTAGCTTTGGCATCGCAGACTTGCACACATTAGTATGCATTTTCTTTCAAAATTAATTAAGAAAGAATTAGTTCTTGGTTTGCCAAAACTGAATTTTGAAAAGGATAGAATTTGTGATGCATGCCAACTAGGTAAACAAACAAGAGTTTCATTTAAATCCAAAAATATTGTTTCAACCTCTAGACCGATAGAGCTTTTGCATATGGACTTATTTGGACCTACTAGAACCACTAGTCTAGGAAGAAAATGATATGATTTTGTAATTATAGATGATTACTCTCGTTTTACTTGGGTTTTCTTTTTAGCACACAAAGATGAAACTTTTCATGTTTTCACTAAATTTTACCGAAAAGTCACTAATAAGAAAGGATTTTCAATTCAAAATATTCGAAGCGATCATGGAACTGAATTTGAAAATTAAGACTTTGAAAACTTTTATGATGAAAAGAAAATTGGCCATAACTTCTCTGCTCCTAGGACACCCCAACAAAATGGGGTAGTAGAAAGGAAAAACAGAACCTTAGAAGAAATGGCCCGTACCATGCTTTGTGAAAGCAACCTTCCAAGATATTTTTGGGCGGAAGCAATCAACACAGCATGTTACATTTTAAATCGTGCTTTGATTAGATAAATTTTAAAGAAAACCCCCTATGAGCTTTGGAAAGAAAGAAAACCTAATATTGCTTATTTTCATGTTTTTGATTGCCGATGTTCTATGTTAAATAATGGTAAAGAAAGACTTGGAAAATTTGATGCAAAATCAGATGAAGCAATCTTTCTTGGTTACTCCTCCACTAGTAAAGCTTTTAGAGTTTTTAACAAAAGAACTTTAGTAGTAGAGGAGTCCATACATGTTGTCTTTGATGAATCTAACGATCTTTCTTCAAGGAAGAATGAAGGTGTTGATGATGCAGATCCTCTTATAGAAGGAATGAAGGAGATCACTCTGAAAGATTCAACAATTCAAGAGGATGAGGAACATGAAGACAAATAGGATGAGGGAGGTGAAGAACATCAAGAACAACCTCAAGGTACAAATGACCTACCCAAAGAATGGAGGTATGTTCTCAATCACCCTAAGGAGCTAATTATTGGTGATCCTATGCATGGGGTAAAAACTCGTTCTTCACTTAGAGAAGTATTTAATCATTGTATTTTTGTATCTCATCTTGAACCAAAAACTATTGAAGAAGCTGAAAATGATTATAATTGGATTAATGCAATGCAAGAGGAACTTAATCAATTTGAAAGAAATAATGTATGGACTTTAGTATCAAGACCTAAAATTTATTCAATATTTGGCACAAAGTGGGTCTTTAGGAACAAATTAGATGAACATGGAAATGTAATAAGAAATAAAGCAAGATTGGTTGCTAAAGGTTATAATCAAGAAGAAGGAATTGATTTTGATGAGACCTTTGCACCTGTTGCTAGATTAGAGGCCATTAGACTTCTACTTGCATATGCTTGCTTTATGAAATTTAAATTATTTCAAATGGATGTCAAAAGTGTATTTTTGAATGGATATATTGCTGAAGAAGTCTATGTAGAACAACCCCCAGATTTTGAAAATCATGCTTTTCCTAATCATGTTTTTAAATTAAATAAAGCTCTATATGGATTAAAACAAGCACCTAGGGCTTGGTATGATAGGCTAAGCAAATTTTTACTAAATAATGATTTTTCAAGAGGTAATGTAGACACAACCCTCTTTATTAAAAGAAATCAAAATGATATGTTAGTTATACAAATTTATATTGATGACATTATCTTTGGGTCTACTAATGAATCTCTTTGTCAAGACTTTGCTAAGCTCATGCAGGAGGAGTTCGAGATGAGCATGATGGGAGAACTTACATTCTTTCTCGGACTCCAAAATAAACAAACAAAGGAAGGAATCTCCATCACCCAAAGCAAGTACACCAAAGAATTACTCAAAAGATTTGGAATGGAGAACTCCAAAGCAATTGGCACACCCATGAGCCCCTCATGTAAGCTTGACAAGGATGAAGAAGGTAAATGTGTAGACTTAAAATATTATAGAGGTATGATTGGCTCTCTATTATATTTAACTGTAAGTAGGCCTGATATCATGTTTAGTGTTTGTTTGTGTGCTAGATTTCAATCTAATCCTAAAGAGTCTCACTTGAATGCTGTTAAAAGAATCCTTAGATATTTAAATGGTACTCAAACTCTAGGATTATGGTACTCTAAGGACTCACTAATTGATTTATTAGGATATTCAGATGCTGATTTTGCTGGATGTAGATTAGATAGAAAGAGCATTAGTGGAACCTGCCAATTTCTTGGAGTTAACCTAATCTCCTGGTTTAGCAAGAAATAAAATTCGGTAGCACTGTCTATAGCTGAGGCCGAATACATTGCAGCCGGAAGTTGTTGTGCTCAAATCTTGTGGATTAAGCAACAACTCGAAGACTTTGGTATCAAACTTAATGAAACACCCATAAGATGTGACAACACAAGTGCCATAAATCTTACTAAAAATCCAATTCAACATTCAAAGTCTAAACATATTGAAATAAGACATCATTTTATAAGAGAACATGTTCAAAACAAAGATATAATTCTTAACTATATTTGCACTGAAAATCAATTAGCTGATATCTTTACAAAGGCCCTTAGTGAGGATAGATTCTGTAAAATTAGGAGAAATCTAAGAATTCTTGATCCATTTGCCTAAATATTTCTCCAATTCCAAGGAATCGATGTCAAAATTTCTTTGAGCTCAATTTCATCATCTCTCTGAACGTTCTTGATTCCATCAGGCTCTCTCTTGCAGTCCAGTCTATGGCCTCTTAGCCTTCAGGATCATCTCGCCCACCTACTCGTGCCAGCACCTTCACTCGTGACAAAGGCAGACGGGGTAGAGGACGAGCTCTTGGTCATGATCCATCATCTCCCCACCCCATCTCTGATACATCTAATTCTGATCCATCTAGTCATGAGCTCTACTAGATCCTTGTTGTTAGTCATGTCTGTTGTTCTTTCTAGGATCTGTCTCTTGGGCCATGTAATGATGTTAACTAGTTGACTTTTATATTAAGGAATATGTATTGAAACAACTATGGTATCAATCATCTTTTAATTATATATCTACTCTTTGTAATGGTATCAATCATCTTTTGATTATATCTTCTCTTTGTTGCTAATTCATATCTATGGTACTCAATGGCATATTTTATTTTATGATTAATGTATTCAGGGGGAGTAAACATTAATGATTAGCACAAGAAGTTTGAAGAAACACTTAAGAGAAAATGTATTCAAAAAAAGAGAGGGAGTTAACAATGTTTGATGATGTCAAAAAGGGAGAGAAATTAAAGAAAAATATCAAAAGCAAGATTATTAAATGACTTAAAAATACAATGAGTGAATTGCTAAGCAAAAGTATCAAAAGAAAGATAAATAAAAGATCTAAAAATTAAATGAGTGAATTGGAAGAAATTAAAATATCAAAAATAAGATTGCTAACAAAATGAATGAATTGCTAAGCACAAAGCAAATGAGCAACCTTTAAAATTACTTCTTAGACATGCTCTGATACATCTTAAAATCTGACATGCTCTGATACATCTTAAAATCTGACATGCTTTAAAATTAATTCTTAGACATGTATTGATATACTGTTAAACATGCTCTGATACTAAAACTAAATAATCAAATGAGAATGAGCGAATTTTCAAGAAATTTGAAAAACAAGCAAATGAGCAAATGAAAAATCATAAGGTAAATTCTGCCTTGCTCTGATAACAAAAATAAATTTTCTACTCTGATACCAAAATCACACAATCAAATGAGCAAATTTTCAAATCATCAAGCAATAGGCAAATTATTTATGTAAATGGGCACATGTATCACATGCCAAAAGAATCAATCTTCTTTTCAAGCAAATGCACTTATAAGTTGGTAGTAAATTTCCTATTTATCTTCAAACTACCTATAATGCATTTCATTCCTTTGAAATTCATGATCATTGATTCATATAAATGCTTTTGTTCAAATATTTTGTCATCATCAAAAAGGGGAAGATTGTTGCTCCTTAGATTGATTTTGATGATTACAAAGCAGTTGAAGGGATACTAATGTTTCTCACTTGAAAAAGACTTATTGCTCTTCAGGGGTAAAATTATAATTTTACCAAAACCCTGATTTAATAGTATCAAATGATAGAACAAAAGATTTATGATCCAATGGTGAAAATTTTATTAATTTTGGACTTGTATTTTGAAAGATATGCATGATTGAAAATCATGAGTCGATCCATGAGTCGACTCATGGCACATGAGATGACTGGCACGCTGAAATTCCTGGCCGGCACAAACTTGGCACACCCTGTGAGTCGACCCATGAGTCGACCCCCAAGGCATGAGTCGACTCATGAGTCGACCTCTGCGGGTTTTAAGCCAATTTTACAGAACCTTGGATCCCGCTCACTTCTGTGATGATTTTCCACAAAGGTCGACCCATGAGTCGACCCCTAGGCATGAGTCGACTCATGAGTCAACCCCTGTGATGGGATTTTTCCACAACGGTTAGTTTTTAACCCATTTTAAATACTTTTAATGCTCATTTAATGCAGTCTAACGGCTATTTTTCAGTCTAGAATGATTTTCACTATTTCTTAAAGCTATAAAAGGGACAAAAAGGTGGGAATCAAGGAGAGCATTCAAGTAGAGAGATTTTGAAAAAGGGATTTCAAGCAAACTTTTCAGTCCTAAGCAAGAGCTCATTCAAAGCATTCAAGAAGCCTTTAATCCAAGCTTACCAACTCCTCAAGTGCACATTCAAGTCTCCAACCACCTTGAGAAAATCCAAAAAGGGTCTTCTTCTCTTTGAGTAAAGTGTATTTAAAGTCATATTCGCTCATTAAAGGAGCTTTTTTTGTACTTATTTGTGCTATTCATTGCTATACTTTGTTTGAGTGATTGTTTTTGTTTTGGAAGGGTTCCAAAATAAGAGAAGGTTGATCCGAACCTTGAATCGGAGTGTATTGGGTTGGCTTGTACCCGAAAAATAAGTGGACTAGCTTGGGATAGCTAGAGTCGGAGTTTCTGACGTTTGTATTCGGGTTGAATACAAGATTAGTGGATTGAATTTCTCAAGTAGGAGCTTGGGGAGTGGATGTAGGTGCAAGGTTGGCACCGAACCACTATAAATCCTTTTGTTTGGTGTGTGTCTAATTGCTCTTCTTTATCTCTTCATTATTCTCTTGCATTCTTGCTCTTGCTATTAGCCTTGAATTAATTCTACTCACCCTATCTATTTAGCATTGTCAAATATTTTTCATAAGTCATAAGTTAAGCTTAAAATTTTTAGAAACCCAATTCACCTCCCCCTCTTGGGTTGCATAGCTGGGCAACAGATGCTAATAAATTTAATCGTATTTCAACATGCATGTCAACTAAAAAAATATGGGATAGGTTAGAAGTAACATATGAAAGCACTAATCAAGTTAAAGAATCAAAAATTAACATGCTTGTGCAGAAATATGAACTCTTCAAAATGGAGCATGATGAATCAATAACTGAAATGTTTACTCATTTTATAGATATTATTAATGGTCTAAAAAGTCTTGGTAAGTCTTATTCTAACAGTGATCTTGTGAGAAAGATTCTTAGATCTTTATCAAGAACTTGGAAGGTCAAAGTGACCACAATCTAAGAAGCCAAAGATCTGAATATTTTACCCTTGGAAGAGCTTCTAGGATCACTAATAACACACGAGCTAAGCATGAAACAACATCAAGAAGAAGATGTCAAGAAGAAGAGGATAATCGCCCTCAAATTTACTGCTCAACTCGATGAGGAATCTGATGAAACAAAAAATGAATAGCAAGATGAAGAAATAGCCTTCATCACTAGAAAGTTTAAAAGATTCTTGAAGAAAAGAAAATAAGGGATGAAAAAGAGGCCACCTACAAAAGGGGAGCATAGCAAGGAGAAAGATAAGGAGCAGCCCCTTATTTGTTATAAATGTAAGAAGCCAGAGCACTTTAGATCCGAATATCCACAACTTAAGAAGGGCTCCAAGAAGTACAAGAAAAAAACTATGGTGGCTACATAGAGTGATAGTGATGAGTCAAGCTCCGAAGAAGAAGAGTCTCATGAACAAGCCAACTTATGCCTTATGGCACATGAAAATGAGGTAAATGCTGAAACTCCTAATGATTTTATTTTTGAAGAACTTCAAGAAGTATTTTATGATCTAGTTGATGATCTAAAAAAGTTAGGGATAAAGAATAAAGAATTGAAATCAAAGAATCAATCTTTACTAAAGAAAAATGAGATTATTTCAAATAAAAAATTGATCTTGACATAAGAAAATCTGAACTTGAATAATAAAATGGCTAAGTTAAAATTTATGGTAGAAAAATTTACTCTAAGTTCAAATAAACTTCAAATGATACTTGATAATCAAAAGGTCGTTTATGATAAAGCCGGTCTTGGCTACAATCCTTTAAAGAATCAAAAATTTTTGAAAAATATCTTTGTGAACTCATCAAGCAACAAGTTTTCAAATATTACTTGCTTTAAATATCGTAAAGTAGGACACAAATCTTATACATATTTCTCTAACAAATCTAAAAATTTTAATGTGAAAAAAATATGGGTTTCAAAAGAAACTATTATGGCTAACCAAAAAGGACCCAAGAAAACTTGGGTATCTAAAGTCAAAACTTGATTTTTGTATGTAGGTGTGTCTTGCATCCTAAGAAACAAATTGAAAATGGTATCTTGATAGCGGGTGCTCAAGATACATGGCCGATGATGAATCCTAATTCATCATACTTGATGCAAAAGATGAAGGGATGTTCACCTTTGGAGACAATAGCAAAGGAAAGATCGTCGGTATAGGTAACATTGGTATCACTCCCTTCAAATATATTAAAAATATTTTATTAGTAGATGGTTTGAAATATAATCTATTAAGCATTAGTCAAGTTTGTGACAAAGGGTATAAAGTTATTTTTGAATCTTCATTATGCATAGTAACTAGTTCCAATGATGAAAGCATTAAATTTGTTGGGCATAGACATGGTAATGTTTATATGAGTGATTTGAATGATCTTTCCAAGATAAACATGCAATGTCTAGTAGCCTTGAATGTCAAAATTAATGAGACTAGTTGGCTTTAGCACCATAGACTTGCACATATTAGCATGCATTCACTTTCAAAACCTATTAAAAAAGAATTGATTACTGGTTTACCTAAATTAAATTTTGAAAAGGATAGAATTTATGATGCATGCCAACTGGGTAAACAAACAAAAATCTCATTCAAATCTAAAAATATTATTTCAACTTCTAGGCCATTAGAATTATTGCACATAGATTTATTTGGATCCACTAGAACTACTAGTTTAGGTGAAAAATAATATGCCTTTGTAATTATTGATGATTTTGAAGGAACTAAATCTAGGATTTCAGGGTTAGATCTTGAAATTTTTTCAAGATTAGGCAGCGAAAGACTAAAATAAATCAAAATTTATCTTATAAAATAAGAGAATCTCTAGATCTAAGATCCTATTACATGATTATTACATGGCACTAAATCAAAAATTAAAATATAAAGAGCAAGAACTATATGTTGATCATATCAACATGTTTCTATACTACATCTAATGTATGTAAAATATAATAGATCAGATCTATTACCTTGCAAGTTAGACGTTCTAACTTTGCTGATCCAGATTTGAAGATGATGTTGTGAGCCGCACACACGTCCGGCCTCTAAGAGTCATCCACACGAGCCCACGAATCACGATCAGAAGTCCTGGTCCAGAAAATCAGCACAGTATGCTAGTACCGTGCTGATCCTTCTTTGATGGTCGATCAGATACCTCCTTCTTCTTAATTTGGACTCTTCTAAAGATGAGAAGTAGGAAAAGGAGTTTTAGATATAAGACACTCTTAGAAAACTCACAGATGGAGGAAGAAAAGAGGTGAACTCAGCAACTCTAGAAGAAGATCCTCTTCTTCTTTTCTTTGCTCTAACCCAGACACTTAGTTTTGTGTCTATTATATCTCCACACCCCAACACTCTTTCTCCCTGATTTTCACACACCTTGAAGGTCTCTCAATTCTATATAATCTACAAAATTTTTTTAAAGAAATTCATCTTAAATCAAGAGATAAAAAGAATCCTTGTCTAGGTCAAATACCTAGTCAAGAAAAATCCAAACAGGGCAAGACAAGGGGTGCCCAACTCTTGGGTGCTCCCTCCTTCTTTTTCTGCCATGGACCATCAAAAAAGGGCACACAATATGTTCCATAAAACCCACAAAAATCTCAAAAAAAATTTGGATAAAATCAATGCCATAAGGAAAGAGTTTTGGTTTCCTAAAATTCTATCTCATAGATTTTGAAATCCAAACTAATTCCTACTTTGACTTGGTCCACAACCACATTCCATATAAGAGAGAAAGAGTGGAAAGCTTTAGGCATATGTGAAGGCCTGGGAGAGAAGGTTTTATCGCACAAAATAAGAGAGAGTGGGCATGGGGGGCTAAGGTGGCGCAAGGTGGAATCCTAGTCTTACTAGGGTTCAATCTATGACTTGTTCAAATTTGGTTTCTCAAACCAAATCAAACCAAAACCAAATCAATCCAATTAAAATAGGTCTTAACCCAATTAAAAACTTAATTTAATCAGATTAAATTAGATTTAAATCTGATTTAATTTTTTAATCAAATTAGAAATTAGGTTGACCCAAGTCCTAATTGAACTAGGACTAGTTTTTTCTTGCACTTGGCTTATCCAATAAACCAATTGGACTTGATCCAATCAAGCTCAAACTAAATCTAATTAAATTATATTCAATTAGACTTAATCTCAGTCCATTGAATTAATCAAATTAAGTCAATTAGCAATCGAATTGCTAATCGATCCTCCTGTAACACTTGCACTAGGTTAAATGTCAATCGTATTGATCGTTTAACCCTAGAACGATTCTTAGTCATTGATCAACCATCTGATCAGATCGTGAACCCTAATGTGTGTGACCTCATAGGTCCAAACCTAGGCCGATAGCATAGAAATAAATTTTTATACCAATCAAAATGACCATCTAGCAATGGTACCCGACGGTCGGATAGGTCGAATGTGTAGAACAACATCCTTAGAACCCATGCAGATATAGTTTCCATATAATTCATCCCCTTGATCAAAATGCTCATAGGATACCTCAGAGTTCAACTGTCAACTCTGATCAAGTTGTTCACATTGTATTTCAAAATATCAAATCTATCTGATAGATTATCCTGATCAAGATTTTGCTAAATTGAAATACAGCGACTCATTCTTCTCCAACTCTTGGAGTGGTCAATCCCATCTTGATCACACTCCGACTTCGTAAGTACTTGACTGTGCCCAGAAGTTTTCTGTCACTGAATTAAAAATTCAGTTAGTCCAGTACCAAAGCACAGTGAGTTGCTTACAAGTTACTGATGCGATCTCAGGTCTAAGGGACACCTATACCTATATCCCATCAGAGACATTTTCGACAGCAGAATGCTCTGGAGTTGGTCACGTTCGATGACGATGTATCCTTACATCTCACCTGTATGCCATACCAGTGTCTTCACACTCCTTGGTTAAGAGGACAACCAACCCATATGGTCTACAGCGATCTATGCTCCATAGAAGCTGTCGTCCTTATTAACAGCCTATCATTTGGTCGTGAACAGTTTTAAGGACTAATCGATAAATTTTCTCTTTATCGAACCTAAATAGTCTTAAAGATTTCATCACAACAACAGAGTTCATTAGAAGATGAAAACTTATGATAAAAATACCAAAAATATATTTTATTTATTAATAAATCAATTACAATACAAGATTGCTTAACCGTGAACAGGCAGACGATTGGCTTTTGGAACATATTTTTCAACAACTTCCACTTATCCTAAAGCCACTCGGCACAGTATCTAATACCCATCTTCGACTTGTAGTTGTCAAACTCTTTTATCGCTAGGGTTTTAGTGAAGGGGTCAGTCAGGTTCTCCTTTCTGTCGATCTTCTGAAGGTCGACGTCACCTCGATCCAAGATCTCTCGGACCAGATGGAAGCGATGCAAAATGTGCTTCATCCGTTGGTGTGCTTTGGATTCCTTTGCCTGAGCAATGGCACCAGTACTATCGTAGTAGAGCAGGACTGGACCATCGAGAGAGGGTGCTACTCCGAGCTCGGTGATAAATTTTTTTAGCCACATAGCTTCCTTCGTGGTATCCGATACTGCGATGTACTCCGCCTCACAAATAGAGTCTGCCACAATATGCTGCTTGAAATTTTTTCAGCAGATGGCTCCACCATTTAGAGTAAAGATATAACCCGACATGCTTCTGCTGTCATCATGGTCAGATTGAAAGCTGAAGTCTGTGAACCTCACAAATTTCAGATCTGACTCGCCATAAACCAACCATTGGTCCTTAGTATTTCTCAAATACTTAAGGATGGCTTTAACCACTTTTCAGTGATTTTCTCCATGATCAGATTGGTATCTACTCACTACTCCTAGTGAGTATGCCACATCTGGCCTTGTACATGTCATAACGTACATGATAGATCTCATGATCGAAACATATGGAATTCTACTCATACGCTCTCTCTCTTCAGGAGTTATCGGACAATTCTTCTTAGAGAGAGAAATTCCATGGCCTATCGGTAGATAGTCCTTCTTAGAATTCTCCATGCTGAACTTCTTCAGCACAGTGACTATGTACATGGACTGGGATAACCCAAGCATCTTTTTAGATCTATCCCTATAAATCTTCATCCCTAAGATGTAGGATGCTTCACTCAAGTCCTTCATGGAGAACTGTGATGACAACCAAACTTTTATTCCTTGTACTGCGGGGATGTCATTCTCGATTAAGAAAATATCATCCATATACAAGATAAGGAATACCACAACTAGACCATTTACCCATTTATAGATGCAGGGCTCTTCTTCGTTCTTAATGAAGCCATACATTTTGATCACCTTATCAAAATACATGTTCCAACTTCGAGAAGCTTGCTTCAATCCATAAATGGATCTCTGAAGCTTGCACACCTTGGACTCATCTGTGGATGTAAATCCCTCAGGTTGTATCATATACACCTCTTCGGTCAGCTCTTCATTCAAGAAAGCTGTCTTTACATCCATCTGCTAAATCTCATAATCTAGATGGGTAGCTATTACAAGCATTATCCGAATGGATTTGAGCATTGTCATAGGGGAGAACATCTCGTTATAGTCAATACCATAATGTTGACGATATCCCTTGGCAATCAGATAGGCTTTATAAGTCTCCACCTTTCCATCTGTGCCCCTCTTCCTTTTGAAGACCCATTTACACCCAATGAGTTTAATCCTTTCAGGTGGATCAACCAATGTCCATACATCGTTGACCTTCATGGATTCTATTTCAGATTTTATGGCTTCAAACTATTTTTCGAAATCAGATCTCTACATTGCATCCATATAGGTGATCGGATCCTCATCGAGTTAGATGGGATCACCGTCCCAGATCAAGAAATCATAGTATCTATCCAACTAATGTGGTACTCTATCGGATCACCTTAATGGTGTAGGTACATTGGGCTCCAAATTTGATCTAATCAAATCTGACTCAGGTTCAGCTATTGGTGTCGGTCCTTCTACCTGTTGAACTTCTTCAAGTTCAACCTTAGAGGCAACGGTTCCTTCATCAAGGAACTCTTTTTCTAAAAAGATTGCCTGAAGGCTGACGAACATCTTTTGTTCATCAGCATGGTAAAAAAAATATCCTTTGGTCTCTTTGAGGTACCCTATGAATGTGCATTTGTCTGACCAAGATTCAAGTTTATCTGTAACTAACCATTTGACATAGGCCAGACACCCCCAGATCCTAAGGTGTGAAAGTGCTAGCTTACGCTCTATCCTTATCTCATATGGAGTCTTAATTACAGACTTACTTGGAACCCTATTTAACAGATAACAGACCGATTCGAGTGCATATCCCCAGAAAGATATCGACAAGCTGGCAAACCCATGGATCGGACCATGTCTAACAGAGTCTGATTTCTCCTTTCAGACACATCATTATGCTGTGGTGTTCCTGAAGGAGTCCATTGGGAGAGAATCTCATTCTCTCCTAGATATGTGAAAAACTCATCAGAAAGATATTCTCCTCCTCGATCAGACCGAAGAGTTTTAATACTCTTCCCAGTTTATTTTTCTACTTCACTTCGGAATCATTTGAATATTTCAAATAAATTTTCATCAGATAGACATATCCATATCTGGATAGATCATCCGTGAAAGTGATGAAGTAAAAATATTCATCTCTAGCACTTGTGCTCATGGGCCCGCATACATCAGTATGTACTAGGCCCAAGAGCTCAGTAGCTCTCTCATCCTTTTCAGTAAAAGGTGACTTGGTCATTTTACCAAGAAGACATGACTCACAGGTTGGAAGTGATTCATAATCACTGACTTCGAAGATTTTCTCTTGAGTCAATCTGTTTATCCTGTTCTTATTTATATGACCTAGCCTATAGTGCCATAAGTAGATATCTAATACACTATCTAATCTAGGGTGCTTGCCAGTAGAATAGACTACGTTAACAGGATGTGATAACATATACACACCATTATTCAAATATTCATAAAAAATAGTAACACCATTCATAATGATATTACAAACTTATTTCTTTATTGAAATTTCATAATCATTTTTGATCAGAAAGTCTACAGAAATAACATTTAAAAAGAAACTGGGACAGAAATGATAATCATTAAGAACAACGGTATGGGACTCAAATACAAGTTTCAAGATTCCTAATGCTAGAACTGGAACTGATCTTTCATCTCCAACATTCAGGAACCTCTCGCCTTGCTCGAATCTCCTACTGACCTGCAACCCCTGCAACGAATTACAAATATAGTAAGGGCTATCGGTATCCAATACCCAGTCAGTTATATCACAAATAGAGAAATTGCAAGGAGTTATCATATAAATACCTTGTCCAGCAATAGCTTGCTTCTTTCTCTGCCTGTTCGAATCCAGGGAGGCAATGTACTGAGGACAGTACCTCTTTCAGTGCCCCCACTTCTTGCAAAAAAAATATTCAGTTTGACTCTTATCGAGCTTGATCTTTCTGGTCTGGTCCTGCACTAATATCCCAGTCTGAACTTGCACCTTCTTCACTTTCTTCTTCTTGTTCTTCTTCCCTTTCTTAAAGGGTCGAGAACCAGAAGACGAACCTCCCACTAAATTCACCAACTCCTTGTGGAGTTGGTGATCCTTCTCAAAGTTCTGAAGCAACCCCAGTAACCCGTGATAGTTTACTTCAGGCTTTATCATTCTATAATGAGTGAGGAATGGGAGATAAGACTTGGGCAGTGAATTCAGTATTGCATCTTTCCCAAGCTGCTCATGCAAGGAAAAGCCAAGCTTGCTCAAATGCTCCATCAGCTTAATCATATACAATACATGATTAGTGACAGAGGCACCATCCCGCATTTTGATGTTGAAGATGGCACAACTAGTCTTGTGCCTCTCCACGTCATCGGGTGTGCCAAAGGCATCCTCCAACACTTAAAGCATGTCCTTTGGCTGAGCCATCTCAAATCTACGATTGAACTCGTTGCTCATGACAGCCAGCATGATGCAGCACACTGTGATCCGGTCACTGAGCCACTTTGGTAAGTATCTCTGACTGTTCCACGTGCATTGACAGTTGGCTCCTCAGGTGCAGGATCCGTTATCACATATAGGATCCGTTCATGCTCCAGGACTATCTTTAACTTTCGATACCAGCTACCAAAGTTGGATCCCACCAACATATCATTGTCCAATAATGATCAGAGCGATAAGAAAGTGGCCATATCTGCACAAAAGAAAATCATAATCTAATTAGTAATTGATTCATTAAACCTAAAGATTTGGACTTTAATCAAAAGATTTCTTTCATTATTTTATTCAAATTGGTAGCCTCTACCTCCAATTCGAGGAATTATCCTAATTCTTTAGTAGGTACTAGAATCCACTTAGATTGCACATAAGCCCAACTTTGGTTGGCCAAACCATGTACATCTAAGGGTAGGTTCATAACCAATTATTTTTTTAAATAATTTTTAGTAATTTTAATTTTGCCTCAGTCTCTAATCAGTAGGCTTTGGCCTCCACTGAAAAGATCTGATTAGGTCCAACCATTAATATGATCATACTTGGCCCATCTAGCCAATGAATGATTAGGCCTAACTTTGGTTGGCTAATCTAACCACCATTTAGAAAGATGCAGTCAAGAAATCATATTATGAATGACAATTCCATCAGTCGATAAGCACCAGGCCTTTGGGCCTCCAATGATTATCCAACTGATGGACCTATTATCATCCACTTAATGGGAGGCTATGATCTAGTTATCACGATAACTATTTTATTTTAAGGATCTAATAATTTTAAAAAATTTAATTGATTTAAAGGAGGAGGTCAGATGAACTAGCTTATCATAATCCTCCCACTGGCTTCACCAAGTCAGCTTAAGGGAGACCATTAAAAGGGCTGGTATAGGAGCACCTAAATCAGTAATACTGATTTACCTAGCCGACATGGGTCAGCTCGAATAGTCAAGTAATCCGATCAAAATATAATTTCACTAAGAGGCCAGATAAGTTCGATCGGTGGGAGGCTCTACCAAAGCTTTCCTTAAACACCATCAGAAATGGCCAGATAAGCGGGCTGCCAATTAAAATCCACCGATCTGGTTTACCCTAGACACCAACTGGTTTAATTAATTTTGATTAGATCAACCTAACAGTTCATGCTAGATCGCTTAGCCAAGAATCAAGTCCATTTAGTTCTCGTTAAAGACATGGACTTGACCAAGTACAACTATTGTAATTGATCTAGAGAATCCTTGATCTAATATAAGACAACAATTGATTAGATTTAGTCAATTCTCTAATTAAGTCCATCTTTAATCTAACCTTAGGTCTAACCCAATTAATGGATCTAATTCTCAGTAACCCATTAACCCAATGTGTTATGGTTTGTGTCTTAGGTTCTTCAATTCATAATCCTAGAACCTAATCAAACAACTTCTTAATTCTCAATTAAGTTTTGGGCTGAGGGTTGGGGTTCGGCTTTTTGAAAATAATTTTCATGTTTGTAAAATATTTTTACAATATGGTTCTACCAACCAAATTGCATGTTTGATTCCTAATCAAAATACAAGTGAAAAAAATATGAAACTACTTTAGATCTAATCTAAACAAGTTCATGTAATTAAAATAATTTTAACTTTAAACTGCATAAATTTTTTAGACAAATATATGATGGTCGAGCCGGCTCTTCATTGAAGTCGAGCTGGCTCAACGATATTTCACTCGAGCATTAGTTCTGTCTACCTGAGAGAGCCAACTCGAATCAGCACCAAGCCGACTTGATTAATCCCTGAGCCGGCTCACCTGTGTGCCCGAGCCGGCTCGACTGGTTTCAGCAGAACTATCGATGGTTCTTTGCATGAAAATTATTAATAAAAAAATTTTATTTTAGATTTAAATACTTTTTAAATTTAATAAATCATAAATTTAATCTAGATCACATCTAACAAATTTATGATTAAAGATAGATCTACATGAACTAGGACAACCTTTGCACTGCGAGGGGTAAACCTTACAGTAGGACAACCTGCAATTTGTGATTGATCTAAAAATTTTAATTTTAGATTTAACAATCAGATTATAAATTAGATCTAATCTAAGAAATAATTTAAGCATGCATAAATAATCATGTAATAAACAACCTAGGCTCTGATACCAATTGAAGGAACTAGATCTAGAGTTTTAGGGTTAGATCTTGAAATTTTTTCAAGATCAGGCAGCGGAAGACTAAAATAAATCAAAATTTATCTTATAAAATTAGAAAATCTCTAGATCTAAGATCCTATTACATGATTATTATATGGTATTAAATTAAAAATTAAAATATAAAGAGCAAGACTACGTGTTGATCATATCAACATGTTTCTATACTACATCTAATGTATGTAAAATATAATAGATCAGATCTATTATCTTGCAAGTTAGACATTCTAACTTTACTGATCCAGATTTGAGAATGATGTTGTAAGCTGTACATACGTCCGACCTCTAGAAGTCATCCACGCAAGCCCACGAATCACGATCAAAAGTCCTGATCCAGAAAATTAGCACAGTATGCTAGTACTGTGCTGATCCTTCTTCGATGGTCGATCAGATGCCTCCTTCTTGATTTAGACTCTTTCAATGATGAGAAGTAGCAAAAAGAGTTTTAGATATGAGACACTCTCAAAAAATTCACAGATGGAGGAAGGAAAGAGGTGAACTCAGCAACCCTAGAAGAAGACCCTCTTCTTCTTCTCTTTGCTCTAACCTAGATACTTAGTTTTGTGTCTATTATATCTCCATGCCCCAACACTCTTTCTTCTTAATTTTCACATGTCCAAAAGGACTCCCAATGATCTATAATCCATAAAAATTTTTAGAAAAAATTCATCTTAAATTAAGAGATATAAAGAATCCTTGTTTAGGTCAAATACCTAGTCAAGAAAAATCCAAACAGGGCAAGACAAGGGGTGCCCAACTCTTGGGTGCCCCCTCCTTCTTTTTCTGCCATGGACCACCAGTAAAGGCTACACAATATATTCCTTAAAACTCACAAAAATTTTAAAAAAAATTTGAGTAAAATCAGTGCCATAAGGAAAGAGTTTTGGTTTCCTAAAATTCTATCTCATAGATTTTGAAATCCAAAATAATTCCTACTTTGACTTGGTCGACAACCACATTCCATGCAAGAGAGAAAGAGTGAAAAGCTTTGAGCATGTGTGAAGGCCTAGGAGAGAAGGTTTTATTGCACAAAATAAGAGAGAGTGGGCGTGGGGGGCTAAGGTGGCGTAAGGTGGAATCCTAGTCTTACTAGGGTTCAATCTATGACTTATTCAAATTTGGTTTCTCAAACCAAATCAAATCAAAACTAAATCAATCCAATTAAAATATATCTTAATCCAATTAAAAATTTAATTTAATCAGATTAAATAAGATTTAAATCTGATTTAATTTTTTAATCAAATTAGAAATTAGGTTGACCCAAGTCTTAATTGAACTAGGACTAGTTTTTTCTTGCACTTGGCTTATCCAATAAATCAATTGGACTTGATCCAATCAAACTCAAATCAAATTTAATTAAATTATATTTAATTAGACTTAATCTCAACCCATTGGCTTAATCAAATTAAGCCAATTAGCAATCGAATTGCTAATCGATCCTCCTGCAACACTTGCACTAGGTTAAATGTCAATTGTATTGATCGTTTAACTCTAGAATAATTTTTAATCATTGATCAACCATCCGATTGGATCATGAATCCTAATGTGTGTGATCTCATAGGTCTGAACCTAGGCTGATAGTACAAGAATAAATTTTTATACCAATTCAAGTGACCATTTAGCAATGGTACCCGATGGTCGGATAGGTCAAATATGTAGAACAACATCCTTAGAACCCATGCGGATATAGTTTCCATATAATTCATCTCCTTGACCAAAATGCTCATAGGATATCTCAGAGTTCAACTGTCAACTCTGATCAGGTTGTCCACATTGTATTTCAAAATATCAAATCCATCTGATGGATTACCCTGGCCAAGGTTTTGCTAAAATAAAATACAGCGACTCATTCTTCTCCAACTCTTGAAGTGGTCAATCCCATCTTGATCACACTCCAACTTTGTAAGTACTTGACTGTGCATAGAAGCCTTTCGTCACTAAATTAGAAATTCAGTTAGTCCAGTACTAAAGTACAGTGAGTTGCTTGCAAGTCACTGAGGCGATCTCAGGTCTAAGGGATACTTATATTTATATCCCATCAGAGACATTCTCGACGACAGAATGCTCTGGAGTTGGTCACGTTCAATGATGATGTACCTTTATATCTCATCTGTATGTCGTATCAGTGTCTCCACACTCCTTAGTTAAGAGGACAATCAATTCATATGGCCTACAGCGATCTATGCTCAATAAAAGCTGTCGTCCTTATTAACAGCCTATCATTTGATCGTGAACAGTTTTAAGGACTAATCAATAAATTCTCTCTTTATTGAACCTAAATAGTCCTAAGAATTTTATCACAACAACGGAGTTCATTAGAAGATGAAAACTTATGATGAAAATACCAAAAATATATTTTATTTTTTAACAAATCAATTTTAATACAAGGTTGCTCAACCGTCAACAGACTGACGATTGACTTTTGGGATATATTTTTCAACAGATTTCTCTCATTTTACATGGATTTTTTTTAGGCACATAAGGATGAAACTTTTCATATATTCTCAAAATTTTATCGAAGAGTTACTAATGAAAAAGATTTTTCAATTCAAAATATTCGAAGTGATCATGGAATTGAATTTAAAAATTAAGATTTTGAAAAATTTTATGATAAAAAAGATATTAACCACAACTTTTCAGCACCTAGGACATCCCAACAAAATGAGGTAGTAGAAAGAAAAAAATAGAACCCTTAAAAAAATTGCCCGTACCATGCTATGTGAAAGCAACCTCTCAAGATACTTTTGGATGGAAGCAATTAACACGACATGTTATATTTTAAATCGTGCTTTAATTAGATCAATTCTAAAGAAAACACCCTATGAGCTTTGGAAAGAAAAAAATCAAATATTGCATTCTTTCATATTTTTGGTTGTCGATGTTTTATTTTGAACAATGGTAAAGAGAGTTTAGAAAAATTTGATGCAAAATCCAATGAAGTTATTTTTCTTGGTTACTCCTTTTTTAGTAAAACTTTTAGAGTTTTCAACAAAAGAACTTTAGTAGTAGAAGAGTCAATATATGTTATTTTTGATGAAACTAATGATCTTTCTTCAAAGAAGAGTGAAGGTATTGATGATGCAGATCTTCTTATAGAAGGGATGAAGGAGCTCACCCTAAAAGACTCAATGATCCAAAATGAAGAAGAATATGAAAACAAATAAGAGGATAAAAATGAAGAATAACAAGAACAACCTCAAGGTATAAATAATCTATCCAAAGAATAGAGGTATGATCACAATCACCCCAAAGAACTAATCATTGATGATCCTACACATGAAGTAAGAACTCATTCTTCACTTAGAGATGCATACAATCATTTTGTATTGGTTTTGTCATTTTGAATCTAAAATCATAGATGAAGCTAAAAAAGATTATAATTAGATAAATACAATGCAAGAGGAACTTAATCAATTCGAAAAAAATAATGTATGGACTTTAGTATCAAGACCTAAAAATTATTTAGTAATTGGTACAAAATAGAATATAGAAATAAATTGGATGAACATAAAAATGTAATTAGGAATAAAGCAAGATTGGTTGCAAAGGATTATAATCAAGAAGAGAGAATGGATTTTGATGAGACCTTTGCACCTGTTACTAGATTAGAAGCAATTAGATTTTTACTTGTATATGCATGCTTTATGAATTTTAAGTTATTTCAAATGGATGTCAAAAGCACTTTTCTAAATGGTTATATTGCTGAAGAAGTATATGTAGAACAATCCCTTAGTTTTGAAAATTATATTTTTTTTAATCATGTTTTCAAATTAAACAAAGTATTATATGGTTTAAAACAAGCACCTAAGGCTTGGTATAAAAGGTTAAGTAAATTCTTGCTTAATAATAGTTTTTCAAGAGAAAATATAGATACAACCTTTTTCATTAAAAGAAATCATGTTGATATCTTAGTTATACAAATATACGTTGATGATATTATTTTTGGGTCTATTAATGAAATTCTTTGTCAAGATTTTATTAAGCTTATGTAGGGGGAGTTCAAGATGAGCATGATGGGAGAACTTACATTCTTCTTCGGACTCTAAATCAAACAAACAAAGGAAGAGATCTCCATCACCCAAAACAAGTACACAAGAAAACTACTTAAAAAATCTGGAATGGAGGGCTCCAAAATAATTGGTACCCTCATGAGCTCATCATGTAAGCTTGACAAGGATGAAGGAGGTAAAAATATAGACTCAAAATTTTATAGAGAAATGATTGATTCTTTATTGTATTTAACTGCTAGTAGATCAGATATTATGTTTAGTGTTTGTCTATGTGCACACTTTCAATCAAATCCAAAAGAATAATATTTAAATACAATTAAAATTTTTTTAAATATTTAAAAGGTACATAAACTCTAAGATTATGGTATTCTAAAGACTCATCAATTGACTTAATAAGATATTCAGATGTCAATTTTGCTGGATGTAGATTAGATAGAAAAAGTACTAGTAAAACTTATCAATTTCTAGGAGTTAACTTAATCTCTTGGTTTAGCAAGAAGTAAAATTCGGTGGCACTGTCTACGATCGAGATCGAATATATTACAGTCAGAAGTTGCTGTGCTCAAATCTTATGGATTAAGCAATAACTTGAGGACTTTGGCATCAAACTCAATGAAACTCTCATAAGATGTGATAACACTAGTGCTATTAATCTAACTAAAAATCAAATTCAGCACTCTAGATCAAAACATATTGAAATTAGATATTATTTCATAAGAAAATATATCTAAAATAATAATATAATTTTTGATTATGTTTATACTGAAAAATAATTAGCTGACATCTTTACCAAAGCCTTAAGTGAAGATAGATTTTATGAAATTAGGAGAGAACTAGGAATCCTTGATCCATCAGCTTAAGTATCTTTCTGATTCTAAGTTTTTTTTTTCAAAAAATTCATTGAACCAAATTTTTGAATAGACACCCTTCCCTCATATAATCAATCTCTTAAATAGACACCCTTCCCTCAAGTTTTAAATTTTTTCAAAATTTTTTCATTATTTTTTTTTAATTTTTTTAGTCATGAGTCGACCTCTAGGATCGATCCTAGGGTAAACTTATAATTTTATTAAAACCCATCGGGCACTCTGTTTTATTAAAAAATCTCAATTTGTAAATGAGCCGACCCTTTGCTTTTCGTCTTCCTCATCCCACTGAACAAAAATCTCCTCCCTCTCCACTCTCTCAACCACAAAAATCTCTTAAAACCCCTCTTCCCACCATGTTTCCCCCATCAAATCATCCTTTTAGGAACTGAATCTCATTTCTTTTTCTTCTTTGTTTGGACGGATCAAGCTCACCCTATCTTCAAACCCTCGTCTCCAAACTGACGGTCTATCTCCGAAAAATCTTTATTTTTCTTCTAAAATTCTTTTCACTCTATCTCTCATTAGGTTTTCTAAGTTGTTTGCAAGTCTCTCTTGTCTGAAATGACTCTCAAATTGAAGCTACCACAGAGAAGAAAGTCTGTTCGTGGGTTAGAAGAGAATGTGCACAGAAAAAGAATGACAGCCGAGCCCTCTCCTACTCCAACCCCAGTTTTAGATCCTGCTCCAACTTCTACACAGTCTCCACTTAGTCCAAGCAAGGTACCTCTCTCCAATCGAAAAGTAAAACCCAGGAAGAATATAGATTTTAAATTTTTTGAAAAAGAAGGGTTCTCAATTGGATCAAAAACTAAAAGTCAAGGATGAAAGTTTTACTGTTTATTAAAGGAAAATACTTATGTTGATTTGGTCAGAAAATTTTATTTGAATTTAAGTTACTGCAATGGAACAGTAAAATCTTCAATGAAAGGTGTTAACATTGTTCTTGATCCATTATATTTGGGATAAATCTTGCACTTGCCTTGTGAAGGTTATACTCATATGGAGCTTCCAATCAAAGAAGAGGGACTAAGTGTTATTTTAGAGAGAGCATTTACTGAAAATTTAAATAAATTAGAAGCAAGGATTCTTTCAGTAGAGATGAGACTTTTGCATCACATGGTGACCAAATATTTTGTCCCTAGGAGTGGCAGGCATGACCTCTTATCTGGTAGAGATATATGCATCATGTACCATGTGATCACCGAGACCCCCTTGAACCTTCCTATTCTGATGTTTGAGGCCATGAGAGAGATCCTAAATAGGTCTAAGGCTCACCTGCCTTATGGTATGGCACTCCCCTGATCTTTAGGAGGTTCGGAGTCTGTTTTGAGGGGGAGGCAGTCACCAGATTATCACATTCTGACTCCATCAACCGCTACACACTGCATTGTATGGGTTTTTCAAAGACTGATGGTGGTTGGTCAAAGGATATTGAGGAGAGAGCAGAGGAGGAGGGACTGTCTTCACCTCTTCGTGATCACAGAGCATCTCCTGATATTCAGTTCATGTCTAATCACAAGGCTGGTCCCTCAGAGTCAGTGAAGAGGGATGCTTCTGTACCACAGTCAGGGAGCAAAGTAGATCCTTTAGAGATCAGACTTGCAGACGATCAGATTGAGTTGATGTCCCAGCATGTTGCTTCTATTTTATCCCAACAGTTTGCCACCTCAGGTTTTGCTCATAGGATAACATCTCAGGCTGTTTCAGACTAGATTTTGATCCCTAATATCTCTACTATCTTTCAGATGCTTTCTGCTCAGTCTGCACGAATTGAGCAGCTTGAGGGATATATTCTGAGACTGACGGGCAGAGTCTTAAATTTGCAGAGACAGGTATTAGTCTTAACCCATCTCCAACCATAAGAGGACATCACGGAGGTCTCCAACCTGTCTGCAGAGGTGGCTAGGCTTCGAGGTGTTTTGGAGAGTGGCTTTGATTTTTTAAGAAGAGAGTTCAGGGGCTCCAGTGAGGCTATCTCTACTCAAATTGGTCTGATGCAGTCCATGTCGAGAGTCTTGGAATAATTGGACACTATCAGACTTGTTCTCCTAGCAGAGTCCATATCTCCCCAGGCTCTGGGACCTTCTCGCCCTTCTGCTCGTGTCGGTACTTCCATCCGTGATCGAGGCAGACGTGGTCGAGGACATGCTCGTGACTTTAATCCTGAGTCTCCTTATCATATCTCTGACTCTTCTAATTCTGATGTCTCTAGCCATGACATTTATTAGATCTGGCATAGTTAGTCTTTTATGTCTAGGATCTAACTTATGACCTTTATTTTTATTGGCTGATTGACTCATGGAGAGTTATATTTTGACTTGATTCTTATATATTGTGGCACTTATGTATCTGATAACTCTTCAGTCATATTTTGGATATATATATATATGCTTTTAACTTCTGTGAATGTCATTTGGATTGATTTTTTATGAATGGCATCAATTGAAATGTCTTAATTATGTGATATGAAAAATACCTCATATATGTGCTATGAAATATTATGAATGATAATATTTTTTATATGAGAAAATTAAAATATCCTTTATGATTACTATAGTGAGAGAAAGTCTTTTTCATTTTTCTTTAAAAAGGGAGAGTAGAGATCTTAATTGATGTTGTCAAAAAGGGAGAGTAGAGAAATAAAATCAGACAATAAGCAAATTTATCAACGAAAATAATCTTATAAGTAATTTTCAAACTAATGTTCAAACTACTCATGATGTATTTTATTCAAATAATTGGCTATAATGTTTAAGTGATGCATCTTCATAAATTTAAAAATTTTTAATCAATACTTTATATATGTTATATTTTATTTTTGCTCAAGTATTTTGTCATCATCAAAAAGAGAAAGATTGTTGCTCCATGAATTGATTTTGATGATTATAAAATATTTGAGGGGGTTACTAATGATTTTGGTTTGAAAAAAGATTTATTATATTTCAGAGGTAAAATCATAATTTTATCAAGTTTTGATTCGAAAGCTTCAAAAGCAAGAACAGAAGATTTATGATCTATTGGAGATAATTTTATATTTTTTGAATATTTATTTTGAGAGAAAATCAAGATTAAAGAAAAAGATCGATCCCTAGAGTCGATCCCTATCAAAAAGGGCTGAACGACATACTATTTTTGACTGACACACCCAAAGGAGACGATCCTAGGGGTCAATCTCTATTGTCCGTATAAGTCAAAGATACAGAATAGTCATTTTCTGTTCTATGCCACAGAGGTCGACTCATAGGATCGACCCCTGTGCAGAGGTCGACCTTATGAGTCGACCCCTGCGATGGAAAATTTTCATAACAGCTAGTTTTTTTAACTCATTTTGACTATATTTAATATTTATTTAATGCACTTCAATGGCTCTAATCCTACCCAGATTATTCTTCACCATCTATTGAAGATATAAAGGCACTTAAATGAGAAAAAAAGGAAGAGATTCAAGCATTCATTTCAGTCCTAAGCAAAAAGTCTTCTTCAAGTTAAAGAAGCTTTCATTTCAAGTTCACCAACCCCTCAAGAGCTCATTCAAGTCTTCAACAACCTTGAAAAAAATTAGAAATGCTTCTTTTTTATTGTGTAAAGTGTATTTAAAATTTTATTTGCTCATTAAAGGAGCTAAACTTGTATTTTCATATGATTAACTCTTATACTCTATTTTTGTCTTGATCTTTAGTTTTGGAAGAGTTTCAAAACTTGGATAGGTTGATCCGAACTTTGAATCGGATTGTATTGAATTGGCTTGTATCCAAAAAATATATGTTCTAGCTTGGGATAGATAGAGTCAGAGGTACCGACATTGTATTTTTGTTGAATATGTTTTAGTAGATTTAAATTCTCAAGTAGGAGCTTGGAGCATGGATGTAGGTGCAAGGTTGGCACCGAATTACTATAAATTTTGATTGTTTGTGTTGTACTTACTTGCTCTCTTTCTAAATTTCTTTATCTTCTTGTATTCTTACATCTCATTTCTACACCTTGTTTAAATCACTTACTACATATAACTTGCTTTTTATTACTTAATCCTTGTGGTTCTAAATTAACTTTAAAATTTTAAAAATCCAATTCATCCCCCCCCTCTTGGATTACATAGCTGGGCAACACGCATCCTCTCCATCGACGGTGGTACCACCGGTGCCTCTGATGGCCTTCTCATCGGTGTCGCCCTCACCTGCCTCAAGACCTCCCTCTGCAAGCTCTCCGACGACCTCACTGCCTGGATTGCCAACTTCTTCACCCACGGCCTCGATGGGCAACCGCTCTTCTCTGCCTCGAGGCCTCCTCACCCACTCCTATCTCGCTGCTCCCGCTCATCGTCTCCGGTCTCACCATCTCCATCTTTGTCTCTAGTGCCGTTCATCTTCTTGTGCCCGTAGGTGGATGGCTGGATGTGTTGTAGATGGATGGCAGAGGGAGGGGGCCTGGGGGCCTAAAACAAATTGGGGCCTAAAGTTCTTGCTTTGGTGGCCTTACCCTTAAGCTCACACTGATCAATATAAAATTGATAACTATAAAAAATGCACATACATTCAAAATATGTTAAAAATTCATTAACTAAGTAGTTCTAATTCACAAACAAAGATTACATAAAATTTCTAATGTAAGTAGTCCGTCAGTTGTAACTCATATATATTCATGCTACATGTGATCATAATCATTATCACCATCATCATCATACTAATCATCGTTGTCGTCATCGTCATTGTCATCATCATCTTCTGCATGTTAAGATGGAGTAGATGCATGAGAAGAAGATCCTCCTAGATGTTCCATCAAGTATTCTAATTTCTTATTAGTCTCAGCCAGCTGAGTTTTGATTTTCTCTTTCTCACATTTTTCTTATTGTAATGATATAGTTAAGGCATGAATTTGGCTCTTTATCTCAACATAATCCTCGGACATAATGGTTAATGATTGCTTAGAAGAGGAAGATTTTTTTAAGCTCCTACCTACAGAACCAAGTCCAAAGACTCTCCCCTTCTTTTTTTCCCCAAATATATCCATCCAGTTACCCCAATCACATGGAATAGGCTGTGTTTGCTCATTACCATCAGTAGTTTCTCCACCCTTAGTGGATATGGTTTGACTAGGTAAGTCTGACTTCTTATTTTCAAAAATTTACTGCATTGAAATCATACAAATTAAAACTTTAGCAAGGCAATAAAAAGAACAATCAACAAATTATAAGCAAGCTGATTGATAGTATAACCTACTACTATAACCAGGCAGCCAACTGAACAATTTTGAAAAAAGAAGTCAAAATTTTAGTACAGGACAATACAAGTTCATAAAGAGAAAAAGAGCATTAAACAAGGTCATGCTAATTGCATTCAGATGGGATGGATATTTAATGTTGTCTATTTTTTTTCTTTCTTCAATTTTTCAATGATGAAAATATCCTTTATGACTTTCTGATATCTTGTATGACTTCCTACCAGTATACAAGATTTCTTGTGAATATATATATAACTTTCAGTGAATATATATAATTTTTTGTAAATATATATGGCTTCTTGTAAATATATATGATTTTCTATGAATATATATGACTTTCTATCATATGACTTTTTGTGAATATATATTAATTTTTTATAAATATATTTGACTTTTTGACATATGACTTTCTGTGAATATATATGACTTCCTGTCATATGACTTTCTGTGAATATATATGACTTCCTGTATACTCATAGAAAGTCATACAAGATATCAGAAAATCATAAAAGATATTTTTGTCACTGAAAAATTAGAAAAAATAATTGAACAGTATTAAATGTCCATCCCATCTGAATGCACTATGTACCCCAATATTATTGTGTGGTGCACTAGTATTGCATCGCATGCGGTGCGCAAAAAATTGCTAGTAGGCTTCAAAGAATGAAGTACTCTTGCTTAGCAGCTAAAACTACAGCAGAAATAGATATAAATTTAAAAACTTACATGAGCACTTTCAGCTTTTGCACCTGCCCAACTCTGATCATTCTTTCTCCGATGAGTATGAAAATAAAATTATGAAAGTGAAGGAGCTGTCCCACTCTGAGCCTTCTATAATTAATTAAAGATAGAGAAATGTTACTAAGGTTTGATATAATATAATAGTAAAATTAGAAAAAGAAAAGAAACAAAAGCAATAATACCATTCTCTTCCAATGGATATGATGAGATTTGGATCCACTAGTGTGAAGGGAGGCACCCGCACAAGAATCTCCATTCTTCTTATTTTGTACTGACTTAGCTAGGAATTCAGGGGACTGCCAATAAGCTTTCATTTCTCTCCATATGGTATCTCCTATTCAATCGGTTTGTGGTCCAAGTTCTTTCTAAGCTCTTGTGGATCACTGGCTCAGAAGAGAGTGGCCGCTTTTTTTTCCTACTTACCCCTTTATTAGGCATTAGTTTTTTAGAAGGGTCAGAATTAGACATCTGTAACAAAAAAAAAGCATAATAATATCCAATACATAAACAATTCATATTATGTTAGTTATATTAGTAGACAAAATAGAACAATTAAACCACATACAGAACAAGAATTCTGGACCATTGCAGAACTAGCCATTATGGCTGTCAGAATTTTAGGAGTCGACACGGTTGGCCCATGAGTCAACTCGGCTCATTTTCGAGTCGGCTTGATGCTGTGCCACACCTGTGTGCAATGTTCTAAATGTGTCAGAGTTGACTCATTTCTTTCTTAAGTTGACTCAAACCCTTCAGATGATCTTTTTCAATGGAATTTGACTCCAACCATTTGTCTCATTGGCTCAATATTATTTACACTTGGCTTCTACCTCTTCTTCTATGAAACTTTTTTTCTACAAGATAATCTCAAAAAAAGCTTGAAAAATATTAGTAAATATGTGCTCTGATATTTGATCATCATCAAAATCACTTCTAGGGTCAATATAATACAATCATGAAAAAAGTCAGCCAAATATTATTCATCTTCCTCAACATTAAGATAATTTTTTGAATCATCATTATCAAACAACTCTGCTTCTTCTTCATTAGTAGTTATCTCCTCCTCATCATCATCATTGTCATTAATAAAATCTTCCTCAATTTCAATGAAATCATTTTCTTCTACCCAAATCACCTCTACCTCTTCACCATTAACTTCATCATCTTGTAAGTGATCAATTGGATCATCCTCAATTATTATATTGACATGTGACTGCTCTTCTTGGTAAGAAACTTCTAAAGTATGTTTGTTGTCCACAGCCTCTCTTGGTTTTGTCTCGATAACTACCAACCAATCAATGTGCATGACATCAAGATTATACCATATGAGATTGCTTCTCCAATATGGCAAATCCCAAAATATGCTTCTTTTTGTCTAATTATAAGATACCCCATATCCTGGAAAATGTGTCTGCTGCCCTATTTCATTTATCTTAGAAAAGTCACAAACTCTTTCCCATACTTGGTCTCCTGTTAACCTAGGAGGAGGGTTGGATTTCTCTTATCTATTTTTATAGAAAGCATTTTTATTTCTTCTAAAAGCATAATCAAAATCTAAGAATTGATGATGGTAATCAAATCAAGAATTTTTCTTACCATTTTTCAATATGAAAACTTTAGATTATTCCATGCATATTGGGTATGCTAATTTTCCAGCTGTACTCCACCCCGACAATATGTCATACGCTAGAAAATCATTAATTATCCACATCAATGCTGCTCTTACAACAAAATTCTACTTTTTTGAGACATCATATGTTGTTACACCACCATTCCATAATTGGTGCAACTCATCTATTAATGGCTATAAGTACACATCAATTCTATTTTTTAGGTTATCTGGACTTGGAATAATCAAGATTAAAAACTTGTAAGGGGGAGTCATACACAACTTAGGAAGGAGATTATAAGGTATAATAATTACTGGCCAGCAAGAGTATGGTTTAGCTGATTGGCTATAAGGTATAAATCCATCAGCACATAAGTCAAGTCTAACATTTTCAGGTTCTGCAGTAAAGTCGAGATGTATCCGATCAAAATGCTTCCATGCTTCTCTAGCTAAGTGCTTCTCATTTTTACACAACTTATAAGGACACATAATGACTCCCTCAATTATATATTTTGGTTGTTGATAAGTAAAGTTAATGAACTCTTCCAATCCATTTAAAAATTCATCCGTATACTCTCTTCGGCCTGGAAGAAGCTGATTATACATCTATGTCCGATGTCCAAAAATTTTCATTTCTGTACGACAAACAAATCAATCCTATTGCAAGTTTCCAGTAATAAAAAGAAAAACCATCTATTGCAAGTTTGCCGATCTCTGGATGACTTAATTTGGATCTACACTCAAAAAAAAAAAAAAATAAAGACATGGATAAAATCATGAAAGTAATTTAAATCTGAATTGCTGCAGCCCCTCAACTTGGTCCTAGTTGAGAATTTTAGCAAATTCCATGCTACAAAAACTCTTGTATAGACCATTAGTAGCTAATGCCTTAAAAAATATATCTTTATAATTCATAAAGCAGCAATAATAGTAATAGCAGCAAGAATAGAGATCTTAGGCCTATGGCAACTGTTTATTCCTGCAGCAGGAACATTGCAGGTGTTGGTGCAAAAATTCGCCTGCGTCAGAGAAGCTGGAGTCGAGGGAGTCGCGGTCGCCGTCGGGACCTGCAAAAGGAGTCTAAACTGGAGGTGGGGTTGCTCCGGTAAGATCCTTCGATGCTCAAGTCAGTTCTCTGCCACAACAAGAATGGAGTGCTCGAACGAAAATTTTAGCAGAGTTTCTAGGTAAAAATGAGAGCTTGGAGAATAACGTATTTGGGGTCCCCTTTTTATAGGCCGGGGGGAGCAAAGGATTGATAGCGACTGTTTATGATTGCCTCATCGTGGGCCGTACGGAGCTAGGAGGAATTTATCATGAAGAGTAATGGGGTGGAGTCGTGGCTGTCACCATGGCTCGCCACGTGTAATCAGTTGCAGGGAGTGGAGCAGCGTCCGTTGTCGCAACTTGCCAGGGAGTGATGGAACTGCATAGGATCCGTTGCAGGAAGTGGAGCAAAACTGTGGCCGTTACTGCGGCCTACCAGGGAGTGATGGAGCCGCATAGGATCCACCGCAGGGAGTGGAGCAGAGTTGTGGCCGAAGTTCGGTTGGAGTCTGATTTTCGCAGAAGCCCGGATGGGGATCATTTGTCAAGGAATCTCGGTCGAGACCTTCAGCAGGAGTTCAGGGCAAAAGTCTGGCTCCCGTGGGAGCCCAGACAAAGCCTACCTGTAGCTGGAGTCAGAGACGAAGTCCAGCTCCCGTAAGAGTCTGGACGAAGTCTTCCTGCAATCGAAGTCGGGGATGGAGTCCGGCTCCCGTAGGAGTCCGGACGAAGTCTTCCTGTAGTCGAAGTTGGAGATGAAGTCTGGCTCCCGTAGGAGTCTGGACGAAGTCTTCCCGCTATCGAGGTTGGAGATGGAGTCCGGCTCCCGTAGGAGTCCGGACGAAGTCTTTCTGTAGTCAAAGTTGGAGATGGAGTCCGACTCCCGTAGTAGTCCGGACGAAGTCTTCTCGCTGTCGAGGTTGGAGATGGAGTCCGATTCCCATAGGAGTCCGGACGAAATCTTCCCGCTGTTGAAGTTGGAGATGGAGTCCGGCCCCCGTAGGAGTCCGAACGAAGTCTTCCTGCTGTCGCAGTTGGAGATGGAGTCCGACTCCCGTAGGAGTCCGGACGAAGTCTTTCTGCTGCTGAAGATAGAGATGGAGTCCGGCTCCCGTAGGAGTCCGGACGAAGTCTTCCTGCTGTCAAGGTTGGAGATGGAGTCCGATTCCCGTAGGAGTCCGGACGAAGTCTTCCTGCTGTCGTAGTTGGAGATGGAGTCCGGCTCCCGTAGGAGTCTGGATGAAGTCTTTCTACTGCTGAAGTTGGAGATGGAGTCTGGCTCCCATAGGAGTCTGGACGAAGTCTTCCTGCTGTCGAGGTTGGAGATGGAGTCCGGCTTCCGTAGGAGTCCGGACGAAGTCTTCCTGCTGTCGCAGTTGGAGATGGAGTCTGGCTCCCGTAGGAGTCCGGACGAAGTCTTTCTGCTGCTGAAGTTGGAGATGGAGTCCGGCTCCCGTAGGAGTCCGGACGAAGTCTTCCTGCTGTCAAGGTTGGAGATGGAGTCTGGTTCCCGTAGGATTCCGGACGAAGTCTTCCTGCTATCGCAGTTGGAGATTGAGTCCGGCTCCCGTAGGAGTCTGGATGAAGTCTTTCTGCTGCTGAAGTTGGAGATGGAGTCCGGCTCCCATAGGAGTCCGGACGAAGTCTTCCTGCTGTCGAGGTTGGAGATGGAGTCTGATTCCCGTAGGAGTCCGGACGAAGTCTTACTGCTGTCGCAGTTGGAGATGGAGTCCGACTCCCGTAGGAGTCCAGATGAAGTCTTCCTGCTGTTGCAGTTGGAGATGGAGTCCGACTCCCATAGGAGTTCGGACGAAGTCTTTCTGCTGCTGAAGTCGAGGACAGAGTCTAGCTCCCGTAGGAGTCCGGACGAAGTCTTCCTGCTGTCGAGGTTGGAGATGGAGTCCGGCTCTCGTAGGAGTCTGGACGAGGTCTTCCTGTAGTCAAAGTTGGAGATGGAGTCCGGCTCCCGTAGGAGTCCGGACGAAGTCTTCCTGCTATCGCAGTTGGAGATGGAGTCCGGCTCTCGTAGGAGTCCGGACGAAGTCTTTCTACTGCTGAAGTCGAGGATGGAGTCTAGCTCCCGTAGGAGTCTGGATGAAGTCTTCCTGCTGTCGAGTTTGGAGATGGAGTCCGGTTCTCGTAGGAGTCCGGACGAAGTCTTCCTGCTGTCGCAGTTGGAGATGGAGTCCGGCTCCCATAGGAGTCCGGATGAAGTCTTCCTGCTGTCGCAGTTGGAGATGGAGTCCGGCTCCCATAGGAGTCCGGACGAAGTCTTTCTGTTGCTGAAGTCGAGGATGGAGTCCAGCTCCCGTAGGAGTCCGGACGAAGTCTTCCTGCTGTCGAGGTTGGAGATGGAGTCCGGCTCCCGTAGGAGTCCGGATGAAGTCTTCCTGTAGTCGAAGTTGAAGATGGAGTCTGGCTCCCGTAGGAGTCCGGACGAAGTCTTCCTGCTGTCGCAGTTGGAGATGGAGTCCTGCTCCCGTAGGAGTCCGGACGAAGTCTTTTTGCTGCTGAAGTTGAGGACGGAGTCCAGCTCCCGTAGGAGTCCGGACGAAGTCTTCCTGCTGTCGAGGTTGGAGTTGGAGTCCGGCTCCCGTAGGAGTCCGGATGAAGTCTTCTCGCTGTCGAGGTTGGAGATGGAGTCCGACTCCCGTAGGAGTCCGGACGAAGTCTTCTTGCTGTCGCAGTTAGAGATGGAGTCCGGCTCCCGTAGGAGTCCGGATGAAGTCTTCCTGCTACTGTGGGTCGGACGTCGGTAGAATCCCCGAGGGGTCACTCCTGACACGAACTTCGGCTGGGGGGGGTTTTTCACCCAACACCAGTCTCCCTACTTTCGAGTTCGAGTTTCGATCGAAGGAAGTACAGAAAATTTTCATAGCTGAAGTCGCTTCCTTGAATTCTGCACACGACCGCCCTCGAAAATCTTGGTATTTAATGCGTACGTGCTGGAGCCTTTTTCCAATTAGGGCGATCCGAAGAGTCCTTTCAGAACTCCCACCAGGGCGTAATCCTAAGCGTCATGCCATAATGGTCCGCGAACGGTCATCCCTATGCCGCGGTGAGTGGGACACGTGGCGGGCACTGGTTGACCTGGAGATATCTACCACCATAACTGCACCAGGCCCCATTGCTTATTTAAGCCCCCGCCTTTCCTCCAGGGGCTTCACTTCGCCTAAGGGTTGACACCTTTCTTCTGCCTGAGAGTTTAGCCACTCAGCCACTCCATCGGTCTCCTTTTCGACTCCGAGCGTCCTTCGCACCAGTCTTTGCCATCTCCGCCAGCTCTCCGCCATCTTCAGTCCCCGAGTCTCTCTGAGGGGTTCTCCCGTCGGGGCCCCCGCCCCGGAGGCCAACCTCAAGAGGATGCCATGGACCAAGAAGAGTGTGAGGAGGAGAACAGCGGCCTGCGAATTCTCCGACTGTCAAACTGTCGCTGAGGGTTCCCATCTCCTTAAAGGGGGATCGAGGGAGAATTTCTTCAACAATAGGGGTTTAACAACGGGGACAACCGGTGAGGACGTTCATGAGAATTTTGGAGTAGCTGAACGGGGCGACACCGGTCAAGGGGGCAGAGTTATCGTCACAAGCTGTGGCGGGATTCTTGACGTCGTCGTGGCTGAGGGACCAGAAGCGATCGGTGCCGACGGTGGGGCAGTAGAACTTGTTGCGGGGATGGTGGAAGTAGTGCATGCCGACCTTGCCGGAGTACCTAGGACGGTGGTTGTCGTGGAGCACACGGTGGTGGCGCATGCCTCCGATGCCATCGCGGCCTCCGGGGTACCTCCGATTCTTCTTGAAGCAGGTCATCGTCGCTGCTGTCGTTGCCTTCACTGCCCCCTAAATTTTATCCCATCCTTTTCCCCCTAAGGTTGGGGTTTCGGCGATGGAGCGGAATGAGGTGGGGGGCGAGAGGTTCATCACACGCACTGGAAAATACTGCTGAGAAGGATGGAACCGGGAAGAGAAGTCGATAGCTTGAAGTGGTCTCCGGTGTATCCCTTTCGAGTCTTGTAGCAATGTTTTCTTTTTCTGGCTCTCCGGGTCTTCTAACGTTCATCTTGTTAATCGAAAAATGAGAAGGACATTTTGTTACTTCGTCCGCACCTTGCGTCGAATTGCTGCCTGCCGAATTTCTTTCCTTTACCATTGTTATTGTTGTATTCCCTTCTCTCTCTTTCTCTTTCTTTCTTTTTTTTTTTCAGTGTCGTCTGGAGGTTACTGGTTGTTGCCACGTCGGCTCGCCTTTTCAGTTATCCTTCTTCTTCAGCCTTGATGGCTCTATAATGCATATTTAATGAATAATATGAGAAGGAAATTTTTTGCTACCTCTTTTACTTATGTGTTGAATTATCGCTTGCCGAGCTTCTTTTGGCCTTTGCATCATTCAGGGGTATTCGATTGCCATCGCATCGACCCATCCTTTCATCCATGGCCGCAGATTTACCTGGGGCCGCTCGGGTTTGACGCCCCCCATCAGGGCTCGGGCTCGGAGGTCTGAGCTTCTTGTCACCCTGAGGAAGTCGTCTTATCTCGGACTTGCGTTGAGAGAAAGCTGGGGTTCTTGATAAGAACCCCAATCCCTGCTGAGACGAGGTTCTCTGCATCTTTGATGCTGTTTGTTTTTCATTCGTCGCTGACGTAGTCCATCACTTTCCTTTTTAACTCCTCTCCTCTTTCTCCTTTTTCCTTTTCGAGTGGGATTTTTCCCTCTGCTCTTGGTGGGGTTGCAGGAGCCCGGCTCCCGTAGGAGTTCGGGCAGAGTCTTCCTGCAACCAGAGTTAGGGATGAAGTCCGGCTCCCGTAGGGGTCTGGGCGAAGTCTGCCTGCAATTAAAGTTAGGGGCAAAGTCCGACTCCCGTAGGAGTCCAGATGAAGTTTACCAGCAGTCGAAGTCGGGGATGAAGCCCGGCTCCCGTAGGAGTTCGGGCGGAGTCCACCCGCAATTGGCATCGGGGGCGAAGTTCGGCTCCTGTAGGAGTCCAGATGAAGTCTTCCTACAGCTGAAGTTGGGGACGAGGTCCAGCTCCCGTAGGAGTCAGGGCGAGGTCCACCTGTAATTAAAGTCAGGGGTGAAGTCCGGCTCCCATAGGAGTTCGGATGAAGTCTTCTTGCGAAGGGGCCACTGGGAAGGTCCCCTTTTTTCCATCTGGTCTTGAATGACCAGACCTTAATTGATGTCGGGGGGAGGTTCTTCCCTTATTTATGTCGTAACAGGTTTCAGCTCTGGTTAGGATGAGGTTCTCCTCCTGTCCCTAACGCTGCTGTGGGGGCACATATGGGCACTGCCGGGCCTTTCCCCCCATCCGGTCTAGGTGTAATCGGGCCTTCGGCTTTGCTCATGTTAGGATGAGGTTCTCCCCCTATTCCTAACATGGCTGTGGGGGCACATATGGACGTTCCAGGGCCTCTCCCCCCATCCGATCTAAAGAGAACCGAGCCTTCGACTTTGCTCAAGTTAGGACGAGGTTCTCCTCCTGTCCCTAACAGGGCTGTGGGGGCACATATGGACGTTGCTTGGCCTCTCTCCCCATCCAATCTAAAGGGAATCGGGCCTTCGACTTTGCTCAAGTTAGGACGAGGTTTTCCTCCTGTCCCTAACAGGGCTGTGGGGGCACATATGGGCGTTGCTTGGTCTCTCCCCCCATCCGGTCTAAAGGGAACCGGGCCTTCGACTTTGCTCAAGTTAGGACAAAGTTCTCCTCCTGTCCCTAACAGGGCTGTGGGGGCACATATGGGCGTTGCTTGGCCTCTCCCCCTATCTGGTCTAAAGAGAACCGGGCCTTCGACTTTGTTGAGACGAAGTTCTCCTCCCGCTTCCGACACGGTTTGTTTTGACTGTCCTGTCGATATAGGCTTGTGCCAAGGGGGGAGACATATAGATATGCAACTTTTATTTTAAATAAAGTTATCGGTAATACATTCGTAGGTTTTTCGAGCTCCATGGTCGTGGGAGGTCTGCTCCTTCGAGCTCCTTGAGGTAATAAGTTTCGGGCCGGACCACTTCTTTGACCTCATACGGGCCTTCCTAGTTTGGGGCGAGCTTCCCTCGATCCTGAGGTTGCGAGACAGTGGCTCGTCGAAGCACTAGATCTCCTGCTCTAAAGACTTTATTCTTGACCCAAAAATTGTAATAGCGGACGACTTTCTGTCTGTAGGCTGCCATCCGAACCTGAACTACCTCCCGCTTTTCTTCCAGTAAGTCGAGGTTGGCTTTAAGACCTTGCGAATTGTGATGTTCGTTGAATGCCATGACTCACGCCGATGGGAGTTTAAGCTCAATTGGGATAACAGCCTCCGTTCCGAAGGCTAAAGCAAAGGGGGTCTCCCCTGTGGGCAGTCTTTGGGTAGTTCGATACACCCACAGCACATGATAAAGTTTGTCTGCCCAAGTTTCCTTCGTCTTTTCAAGCCTTGTCTTGATCCCTTGCAGTAGGGTTCTGTTGGTCACTTCAGCTTCGCCGTTCGACTGAGGATGGGCTACTGATGTGAAGTTATGGGAGATATTTAGATCTTCACAGAATTCGACGAATCTTGCTCCCGCGAACTGCTGCCCGTTATCAGTGATTAGGGTTCTTGGCAGACCGAACCTGCAAATGATTGACTTCCAGATGAAATCTTGCACTTTAGCTTCTGTGATTTTTGCCAGTGGTTCGGCTTCGACCCACTTGGTGAAGTAGTCAATCGCTACCAGGAGAAACTTCCTCTGCCCCGACGCCACGGGAAAGGATCCAAGGATGTCCATCCCCCATTGTGCAAAAGGCCATGGGGCACTCAAGGGTGTAAGCTCGGAGGCGGGCTGTCTCTGGATGTTGGCATATCTCTGGCATCGGTCACACTTTCTGACGTATTCAATCGAGTCATGATGCATCGTCGGCCAGTAATATCCTTGGCAAAGCAACTTGTGGGATAAAGATCTAGCCCCCAGATGGCTTCCGCAGATTCCTTCATGCACCTCCCACAAGGCATAGTCAGCTTCCGAAGGCCAGAGACATTTTAAAAGGGGCAAAGAGTATGATCTCTTGTACAACTTGCCCTCATAAAGGACGTATCGGGAGGCTTGATTTCGAAGCTTTCGAGCTTCTTTCGCATCCTGAGGGAGAACTCCGTCTCTGAGATATGTTATCAGTGGATCGATTCAGCTGGGCTCGTGGTCAATTTCCAACACGGGCCGCGATTCCTCCGTACTCGGGTACTTGAGCACTTCAAAGAGAACACCCTTGGGTAATTCGGCCAGAGCCAGCATTGCCAGCTTGGAGAGAAGGTCGGCCCTGGTATTTTCCATCCTCGAAATCTGCCTGATGTTGAAGCTGCTGAAGGCGGAGACGAGCTCCTTTACCTTTTCAAGATATTTAGCCATGCTGTCCTCCCGCGCTTCGTAGTTTCCGTTGACTTGTCCCACTACTAGTTGGGAGTCGCTATGGACCTGGAGCTGATCTATTCCCAGCTCTTTGGTGATCTTCAGTCGTGCGATCAGAGCTTCATATTCTGCTCCATTGTTTATTGCGGGGAACTCAAAGCGCAGAGCGTACTCTGCGACGACTCCCTCTGGACTGATCAAGATCAGGCCCACGCCTGTGCCTGACATGTTGGAAGACCCATCCACGTAGAGGGCCCAAAAGCAACCAGAGGGATCTGCTTCTTCTTTGGGGGTTCGGTCGGGACTCCAGGCCGCCAATTTCACCTTGTTCAGGTTCGGCCTCCTCTGAGATAGTATACTCCACTATAAAATCTACCAATATCTGGGCCTTCACTGCTGGCTTGGGTCGATAGTTGATGTCGAATTCTATGAGCTCGATCGCCCATTTTGCCATCCTCCCAGAGGCATCCGCCCGATGTAGAATCGCCTTGATCGGTTGGTCGGTGAGCAGCGTTACGGTGTGCCCTTGAAAGTAGGGTCGGAGCCTCCGGGCTGCAATCAACAGGGCGTAAGTCAGTTTTTCTAATTTGGTATACCTGGTCTCGGCGTCTCTCAACGCACGACTGATGTAGTAGATCGGCCGTTGGACTTTTGCTTCTTCTTTGACAAGGACTGCCGCGAGAGCCATGGGAGAGACCATCAGGTATAAAAACAGTTCCTCTCCAGGCTCTGGCTTCACCAACAGCGGAGGTGAGCTGAGGTAGCTCTTTAGTTCTTCGAACACCTGTTAGCACTCAGGGGTCCAACAAAAGTTCTTCGGCTGCTCGAGGATTTGGAAGAAGGGTAAGCACCGTTCGGCCGACCTCGCGACGAAGCAATTCAGGGCTACTACCCTCCCTGTAAGGTGCTGAACCTCTTTTATCGACTTTGGGGTGGCCATCTCCTGGATGGCGTGAATTTTCTTTGGATTGGCTTCAATTCTGCGCCCCGATACCATGAAGCCCAGGAACTTTCCTGAGGTCACTCCGAAAGTACACTTAGTTGGGTTCAGCTTCATTTTATATTTTCAGAGGGCATCGAAGGTCTCCTCAAGATCGGCGACGTGGTTCATGGAAGATTTACTTTTTACGAGCATGTCATCCACGTAGACCTCTATGTTGCGGCCGATCTGCTCCTTGAAAATTTTGTTCACCAACCGCTGGTAGGTTGCGCCTGCATTTTTTAGGCCGAAAGGCATGACCCTGTAATAGTAAAGGCCATGGTTAGTAATGAAAGTAGTTTTTTCTTCATATTCCGGCGCCATCCTGATTTGATTATAGCCGAAGAATGCATCCATAAAGGTGAGGAGCTCATGGCCCCAGGTCGCATCCATCAGTTGATCAATTCTGGGCAGAGGGTAGCTGTCCTTTGGGTAGGCTTTGTTCAGCTTTTTGAAGTCTATGCACATCCTCCATTTGCCGTTTGCCTTTTTGACTAGGACAACGTTGGAAATCCAATCAGGGTAATTGACTTCTCTAATGAATCCGGCTTTCAGGAGTTTATCCACTTCCTCGGCTATCACCTTCTGCCTCTCTGGTGCATGACCTCGAATTTTTTCTTTCATCGATCGATGCTTTGGATCGACGGCCAGACGGTGCTCCATGACTTTCGTGTCAATCCCTGGTATGTCCGCTGGAATCCAAGCAAAAATGTCCGCATTCTTTCGTAGGAAATCGGTGAGATGCATCCGCACCTCTTCCCCCAGGTTGGAGCCGATCATCGCCACATGCTCCGCATTTTCATCGTTCAAAGGGATCGGTACCAGATCTTCGATTGGGCTACCCCTCTCTTCAGTGAGGTCATCACGGGCATCCAGCCCATCAACAGGACAAGGGTCGGATTGGTCGCTTCTTTGCAAGTCTATGTTGTAGCAGTGTCTGGCCAGGGCTTGGTCTCCTCTGACCTCTCCGATCTCCTGGTTGGTAGAAAATTTCAACTTCAAATGGTAGGTTGACACGACGGCTCAGAGAGCATTGAGGCCAGGTCGGCCGAGGATTGCGTTGTAGGCTGACGGCACCTTCACCACCAAAAAATCCACCAGAGCCCTGGATTGCCTTGGGTATCGACCCGCAGCTATAGTCAAAGTTACCACTCCCTCCATCGGGACAGCATCATCGGTAAACCCTACTAGAGGGGAGCTAATCGACCTCAAATGGCCGTCAAGGATGGACATTCTTGAAAAGACATCGTAGAACAAAATGTCGGCCGAACTTTCATTGTTGACAAGAATGCGGCGGACGTCGTAATTTGCTATATTCAAGAAAACTACAACCGCATCGTTATAAGGGAATTGGACTCCCTGAGCATCTTCTTCAGTAAAGGTTATGGGCTCCTCAATCTTTTGTCGCTTGGGGGGTACGGCCAGTATGTTGGTTGCTTCCTGCCGGGATCCTCCCGAGATGGTGTTAGCGAAATCCGTCGGAGGCCGATTGTCCGACCGCTCCATGCCGGCGACCGTTGCCGGAGGATGTGGGGCCTGGAAAACTGGAGGCGAGGCTGGAGCCTGAGATCTAGCTACGGAGGCCGTGGGTCACCGTGTGGATGCTTCGTGAGAAGGCATCGGGCGAGGATCTAGTGGGGGAAGGAGGAGTGGATGTCAGAGAAGATGACCAGAGGCGGTCCTGTTGAGCGCTCCTTTAAGAACAAGGGTACTGCGAAGACACGCCCTTCCTCTAGCGCCAATCCTGTTGGTGCAAAAATCCACCTGTGTCGGAGAAGCTGGAGTCGAGGGAGTCGCGGTCACTATCGGGACCTGCAAAAGGAGTCTAAACTGGAGGTGGGGTTGCTCCGGCAAGACCCTTCGACGCTCAAGTCAGTTCTCTGCCTCAATAAGAATGGAGTGCTCGAATGAAAATTTTAGCAGAGTTTCTAGCTAAAAATGAGAGCTTGAAGAATAACGTATCTGGGGTCCCCTTTTTATAGGCTGAGGGGAGCAAAGGATTGATAGCGACTGTTTATGATCGCCTCGTCGTGGGCCGTACGGAGCTAGGAGGAATTTATCATGAAGAGTAATGGGGTGGAGTCGTGGCTGTCACCATGGCTCACCACGTGTAATCAGTTGCAGGGAGTGGAGCGGCATCCGTTGTCGCGACTTGCCAGGGAGTGGTAGAACTGCACAGGATCCTTTGCAAGAAGTGGAGCAGAATCGTGGCCGTTACTGTGGCCTGCCAGGGAGTGATGGAGCCGCGTAGGATCCGCCATGGGGAGTGGAGCAGAGTTGTGGCTGTTACTGCGGCCTGCCAGGGAGTGATGGAGCCGCATAGGATCCACCGTGGGGAGTGGAGCAGAGTTGTGGCCGAAGTTCGGTTGGAGTCTGATTTCTGCAGAAGCCCGGATGGAGATCATTTATCGAGGAATCTTGACCGAGACCTTTAGCAGGAGTTCAGGGCAAAAGTCCAGCTTCTGTGGGAGCCCGGACAAAGCTTACCTATAGCTGGAGTCAGAGACGAAGTCCGGCTCCCATAAGAGTCCGGACGAAGTCTTCTTGCAATCGAAGTCGAAGACGGAGTCCGGCTCCCGTAGGAGTCCGGACGAAGTCTTCCTGTAGTCGAAGTTGGAGATGAAGTCTGACTCCCATAGGAGTCCGGACGAAGTCTTCCCGCTGTCGAGGTTGGAGATGGAGTCCGACTCCCGTAGGAGTCCGGATGAAGTCTTCCTGTAGTCGAAGTTGGAGGTGGAGTCCGGCTCTCGTAGGAGTCCGGATGAAGTCTTCTCGCTGTCGAGGTTGGAGATGGAGTCCGGTTCCCGTAGGAGTCCGGACGAAGTCTTCCCGCTGCTGAAGTTGGAGATGAAGTCCGGCTCCCGTAGGAGTCCGGATGAAGTCATCCTGCTGTCGCAGTTGGAGATGGAGTCTGGCTCTCGTAGGAGTCCAGACGAAGTCTTTCTGCTGCTAAAGTTGGAGATGGAGTCGGGCTCCCGTAGGAGTCTGGACGAAGTGTTCCTGCTGTCAAGGTTGGAGATGGAGTCCGGTTCTCGTAGGAGTCCGGACGAAGTCTTCCTGCTGTCGCAGTTGGAGATGGAGTCCGGACGAAGTCTTTCTGCTGCTGAAGTTGGAGATGGAGTCCGGCTCCCGTAGGAGTCCGGACGAAGTCTTCCTGCTGTCGAGATTGGAGATGGAGTCCAGTTCCCGTAGGTGTCCGAATGAAGTCTTCTTGCTATCACAGTTGGAGATGGAGTCCAGCTCCCATAGGAGTCCGGACGAAGTTTTCCTACTGTTGCAGTTGGAGATGGAGTCCGGACTCCTACAGTTGGAGATGGAGTCCAGCTCCCATAGGAGTCCGGATGAAGTCTTCCTACTGTTGCAGTTGGAGATGGAGTCCGGCTCCCATAGGAGTCCGGACGAAGTCTTTCTGCTGCTGAAGTCGAGGACAGAGTCCAGCTCCCGTAGGAGTCCGGACGAAGTCTTCCTGCTGTCGAGGTTGGAGATGGAGTCCGGCTTCCGTAGGAGTCCAGATGAAGTCTTCCTGTAGTCGAAGTTGGAGATGGAGTCCGGCTCCCGTAGGAGTCCGAATGAAGTCTTCCTACTGTCGTAGTTGGAGATGGAGTCCGACTCCCGTAGGAGTCCGGATGAAGTCTTTCTGCTGCTGAAGTCGAGGACGGAGTCCAGCTCCCGTAGGAGTCCGGATGAAGTCTTCTTGCTGTCGAGGTTGGAGATGGAGTCTGATTCCCGTAGGAGTCCGGACGAAGTCTTCCTGATGTCGCAGTTGGAGATGGAGTCTGGCTCCCGTAGGAGTCCGGACGAAGTCTTCCTGCTGTCGCAGTTGGAGATGGAGTCCGGCTCCCGTAGGAGTCCAGACGAAGTCTTTCTGCTGCTGAAGTCGAGGACGGAGTCCAGCTCCCGTAGGAGTCCGAACGAAGTATTCCTGCTGTCGAGGTTGGAGATGGAGTCCGGCTCTCGTAGGAGTCCGGACGAAATCTTCCTGTAGTCGAAGTTGGAGATGGAGTCCGGCTCCCGTAGGAGTCCGGACGAAGTCTTCCTGCTGTCGCAGTTGGAGATGGAGTCCGGCTCCCGTAGGAGTCCGGACGAAGTCTTTCTGCTGCTGAAGTCGAGGACGGAGTCCAGCTCCCGTAGGAGTCCGGACGAAGTCTTCCTGCTATCGAGGTTGGAGATGGAGTCTGGCTCCCGTAGGAGTCCGGACGAAATCTTCCTGTAGTCGAAGTTGGAGATGGAGTCCGGCTCCCGTAGGAGTCCGGACGAAGTCTTCTCGCTGTCGAGGTTGGAGATGGAGTCCGGCTCCCGTAGGAGTCCGGACGAAGTCTTCCTGCTGTTGCAGTTGGAGATGGAGTCCGGCTCTCGTAGGAGTCCGGACGAAGTCTTCCTGCTGCTGTGGGTCGGACGCCGGTAGAATCCTCGAGGGGTCACTCCTGACACAAACTTCGACTGGGGGGGGTTTTACACCCAACAGTAGGAAATCAAATCGCATCATCCAATTAAGTACTATATTCATTAGAAGCAAAGTTTTATTCTGACAAAACACTAGATTCTATAAACTTTTTACAGAATAATAATGCTAGAACTTTGTATTAGAAGTAGAAAGTTTCTTACCTAAATCTTACTTCTCCAATAAACTATCGAGATTGTAAGAAAACCTACAAGAATAACAAAAAGCATTCAGGACCCATGCCTTAGGCATTCAAAGGAATATTACAATGAAATCAAGATCAGTGAGTAACAAACCTAGAAAAAATTAGAATGACAATGAAACGAAAAGAGAAAACCTATAGAGTCAAAAACCAAAGCCAATGTTTAAACAATACCTCTACAGAGGCGGCCCTCCCACGTCTAGAGCAGAGGTCGTAGAGATGGTGGAAGTCAATGACCAAGATGAGGAGGCTGACTCGAGGAAGCTGAGGACTTGGAGATGACATTGATGCAAGAGAAAGAGAGAGGCGGGACTTGGAGACGACGTCGATGCTAGAGAAAGAGAGAGGTGGGATTAGAAAAGAGATTTTTGCAGACACGAAGGGGAGAAAGCGAGAGATCGTGGGTAGAAAAAAGATTTTTAGGTGTTGGCGAAGAAGCACGGTGGTAGTGCACAAGGGAGAGAGAGAGAAAGAAAGAGGAGGTTGTGGCTCGAAGGTAAGAGTGAAAGAGAGAGATATCTCGCGCACATGCGGGTAAGAGAGGAAAAGAGATATATCACATAGAATTTAGAAGTTTTTCTTCTAAATTTTAAAAATTAATATGCACAAACTTATTGAAAAAAAGAAAAATTAATCATAATTTTTTTTTGCCATTCTATTTTTAAATATCTTTTTTTTTGAAAAGCCCAAACAAAATTTAATTAGGATCTAGCTATCATGCATGTAAGTGGCGGTGATGGAACAATTTATCCATTATCAATTAAATATAATTAATTTGATCAATATCATATATTCATGTCATTTAGTAATTATATGTGTATATCTATATAACTTATATAACTTAGCTTATGCGTAAAATTATTTTTGGCAAATAATTATATGCATGTGTAATTTTTTTTTAATTGACTGTATGCATATGCAACTGTTGCAGCTGTTGACCTCAGAAGTGACTTTGATGATGACTAAATATTAGAGCATATATTTATTGATATTTTTCATGAGATTGTCTTGTAGAAAGAAAGTTTTATGGAAGAATTTTACTAATATATTTATTAATATTTTTGGTGCTACTAATAAAAATTTTTGTCAAGAGTTTGCTTAATGTTGGATGAATTCGAAATGAGCACGATGGAAGAGCTCAATTTCTTTCTCAGGCTTCAAATCAAGAAAACAAAGGAAGATGTTGCGAGATATATACTCAAGAAGTTTGGGATGGAGAATACAAAGGATATTGAAACACCTATGAGCTTATCTTGCAAACTTAAAAACTACTAATGAAAATCTTTGCCAAGAAATTGCTAAGCTAATGCAGGGTAAATTCGAAATGAGCTTGATGGAAGAGCTCAATTTCTTCCTTAGGCTTCAAGTTAAGCAAATAAATTAAAGAAGGTATTGAGAAATACTCAAAAAGTTTGGGATGGAGAATGCAAAGGACATTGAAACACCTATGAGCCCATCTTGCAAACTTGAAAACTATTAATAAAAATTTTTGCCAAGAGTTTGCTGAGCTAATGTAGGGTAAATTTGAAATGAGTATGATGAGCTCAATTTCTTCCTCGGGCATCAAGTCAAACAAACAAATTAAGGAAGGTATTGAGAAATACTCAAGAAGTTTAGGATGGAGAATTCAAAGGACATTAGAACACCCATGAGCCCATCTTGCAAACTTAAAAACTACTAATGAAAATCTTTATTTGCCAAGAGTTTGCTGAGCTAATGCAGGGTGAATTCGAAATGAGCATGATGGGAGAGCTTAATTTCTTTCTTAGGCTTCAAGTCAAGTAAACAAAGGAAAGTATTGGAGAATGCAAAGGACATCAAAACAACCATGAGCCCATCTTGTAAACTTAAAAAGGATGAAAACAATAAAAGTGTAGGTAAAAGCTCTATCGTGGTATGATCAGATCTCTATTTTAACCTACTGCTAGTAGGTCTGATATTCTATTTAGTGTATGCATATGTGCTAGATTCCAATCAAATTCAAAAGAATCTTATTTGCTTGTTGTAAAGAGAATTTTTAGATATTTAATGGATACTCAAAATTTAGAATCTAGGATTGTGGTACTCTAAACACTCTTCACTTAATTAGATATTCTGATGCTGAATATGGAGGGTGTAGAATTGATAGAAAAACTTGCCAATTCTTTGGGTTGAAGTTAATCTTATGGTTTAGCAAGAAGCAAAACTCAGTTGTACTTTCTACGGTCAAGGCAGAGTATATTGTAGCTGGGGTTGTGCTCAAATTATTTGGATTAAACAATAACTCGAGGATTTTGAAATTAAATAAAATAAAATTTTAATAAAATATGATAATACAAATGTAATTAATCTGACAAAATTCTCTTAGACAAAATAGATAAGACATCATAATTTCATAAAGAACCATGGAGAAATTCTTTGTGCACTGGCCGCGGTACAGGAAATTTGACATGGAGTGCACCGACTACACTGATTTGTCCACATGGAGGGGTTCCTCCACCTGTTCGCACCATCTCCAATCCATCATGTCCATCACCCGAAGCCGCATTTAATGCGATAAGATGTACTGGTGCGCAGCGGGGAGGGATTTACCACAATCAAATCAATATTTTGAAATTATCACGTGACGAAAATGTCCTTTCCCTCCAAACATCAAAACTTTTCCTCCTCTTGCTTGGCCATTATGAGGAGAAATTATTGCATGCACCAAGTGCATGTGCACCAAAATGAATCCCAGAGCATATGCACAGTGGAGAGCATGCAATTGAGAATTGATGAAATACAAGAGGGTGCATGGCGTGTTATCTACCATGGGATTTGCGTGGTGCACTTGCACCTGGTGCATGCAATAATTTCTCCATTATGAGAGCTTCATTTCTCTCTCCTTCATCCTCCTTTTGCTTCAGCTTCGGAGCCTCCAAGGTTTCTCTTACAACAAGAAGTTATGATGATCTCACAGGAAGGGGTAACAGGATGTCATAGTCACTGTCCAGAGGCCATATATGCCAGAAAAAAGCAATATGTGTGCCTTTATCTGCATGCTATGACTTCTTGATGAACTTTTAAGGAATGTTGAAAAGATAAGGGCACACGGGGGTGGAATCTACTCTTAGAGAGGTCTATTACCTCTCTATGGTGGTGTGGTGGGTGAGCAGTCTCTTTCTCCCACTGCTCTCAGAAACGTTTCAACTCTAGTAGCCCTATTAAGGTTATAGTGACTGTTATGATATCCTATTATGTATTTATGACATCCTACGCTCTATTTGACTCATCATTACAGTGGAAGAAATAAAGAAAGAGTAGGAAGTTATAACCCCACAATAAGATGTTATAACTGCTATCAAGAAGTCATATATAAGAGAAACAAGTCAGTAGAAAACCTTCATCTGCATCCCATGTATGAATGGCTAATTGAACTTGATGTCTTTTTATGGATTCTTGATGCATTGAATAGCTTCCTGAACAATATGTATGACTTCATGTGAATATACATGACAAATGAACATCACTTAAATATTTTTGCATGGTTATTAGACTTTTTGAGTACCATTTCTACTACTTGATACCTTTTTATGGCTTCTAGATGCATTTTATGGCATTATGATGCATTATATGGCTTCCTGAATAATATGTATGAATTTTTGTGAATATATATGGCTTCATATGAATATATATAACTTTCTGAAGAATGTATATGGCTTTTGAAAGAATATATAGAATGTCCTGATACTCAGAATGACTATCCTATGCCTTGGCTTCCTGGACAATATATATGAATTCCTGTGAATATATATAGCTTCATGTGAATATATATAACTTCCTGAAGAATATATTTTTTGAAAAATATATACAACATTTTGATACTCATGACCACTATTTAATGCCTTTTTATGGCTTTCTAAAGAATAGTTTAATTATTTTTTCTCTTTTGTGTAAGTTGGCTGCACATGTAAGCATCAAACTCATCCAACAATGGCATCTGTAAATCCTTTCAGAATCAAGTTTTAGGTGACATCCGGCACTGTTTTATGACATCGTGCACTGTTTTATGATTTTCTCCACTATTTATGACTTTTTGCACTATTTTATTACTTTCTGTATTGTTTTACAACTTTCTACACTATTTTATGACTTTTAGCAATATTTGATGTCTTCCTGCAGTATTTTATGACTTCCTCCACTATTTTTTTTTGACATCCAACATTTTTATACTTCCACCAATGTTTCATAACTTTCAGCATTGTTTCATAATTTTTGTCATTATTTCATGATGCACTGTTTTATAACTTTCAGTACTGTTTCATGACTTCCAGCATTGTTTCATGACTCCATGCACATTTATGACTTCCTAAACTGTTTTATGACATTCTATATTATTTTATGACTTTCGACAATATTTCAGGACATCTTATGTTATTTTATAACTTTCTTTGTTATTTTATGATAGTACTATTTTATAATTTCCTCCATTATTTCATGATATCCTACATTATTTAATGATATTCTATATTATTTTATAACTTTCTCTACTATTTCTATTGTTTCATGATATCCGATATTATTTTCTTGACTGTCGGCACTATTTCATGACTTTCGATAATATTTTATGACTTTCGATATTTTCAGATGACTTTCAGCAATGTGTTATGTTATCATACACTATTTTATGACTTTTGATACTATTTCATAACTTTCTACATTGCTTTATGATATTCTGCAATGTTTCATGATTTTCTATACTATTTTATGACTTTTGGTGTTATTTTTTAACCTCTGGCATTACACTATTTTATGACTTCCTGATATCCTGGTTGCTAAAAATTTATGACATTGTTGCTCAAAATCAAGACATAAATATTTCCATACACAAAGTAAGAAAGTTCAATTCCAAATGAAATATTTTATTTATAATAATTATAGAGAAAAAAGATCATAGCGATTTACAATCACACAAATAGAAACAATAAAAGCCATCATACAAACAAACAAAGAGAAAGAGAAACAATAGAGGTCAACTCTACGCCTGCCTGATGAAAGGCCCCTTTTCTTTCTTTCATCAAGAAAAAAATCGAAACTTGGGTGCACCATCATCTTCCTTGCAGCAGAAATGTCTACGCTGGCGACCTCGTCTCCACTCATAGTAGAGCCTTCGAACTCCCTGACTCTACATTCTCAATCCTATGCTCTCACGCCCAGGAATCGATGGCAACCGCCATCCTCGTTCTACCCCAAATCACATCAAATGCCTTTGAGGGTCCTGAGGAAGAGTCCTCCCGATGGTGAAGACTGTGGTCATCACGTGGCTATCCCTCTCAGAAGCACATAGCCCATAGAAATACCATTAGAGACTGTAATTGAAGCCAAATAGTACTCTGAGAATGGCACCTCCGTGATCACTTAGGACCACGGATCCGTATTTCCTCCGAATGAGATGATCGTTTTCAATACCTTGCAAGCCAAGCAGGAATCTATAAGATGCCTCCTTTTCCTCGGATGATAAGCGATAGCCCTGATCGAAAAGGTGGGCTCCTTCTGCTCGTGAAGAGCCTACGACGAAAGGAGCCATCCCATCGCACCATAGCACGTAAAGAGATTGTTTCCTTCACTCTGAGATGGAGGTGAGGGGGTCTCCCCCTATAAAAAAAGGAGCCAGATTCAATGTCCCATAATTATCACTATTAACCAGCGACACATGTCGACTAGGGTTGGTCACAGGCACCGCCAAAGCTAACACGCACTAAATTTGGGCAAACGATCGCATCGTTTCACCTCCTCTCTCTTAAACTTCGAGACGATGTGCATTCAATATTGACGATAGGTCAAAATTATGACATCTATTTTAGGTGACTAAACCCTCCTAGAATCAATTTTTAGGAGACATCCGATATTGTTTCATAATGTTATTTTATGACTTCCTCCATAATTTATGACTTTCTGTACTATTTTATCACTCTCTATATTATTTTATGACTTTCTATATTATGACTTCCAACAATGTTTGATGTCTTCCGATAGTATTTTATGATTTCATCCACTGTTTTTTGACATCCGACACTATTTTATGACTTCCAGCAATATTTGATGACTTTCATGATTTTCAACACTGTTTCATGACTTTCGATACTATTTCATGACTTTCAATATTATTTCATTGTTTCATTACTCTATACACTTTTTTCTGACTTTCAAAACTATTTTATGACATCCTACACTATTTTATGACTTCTGATAATACTTCAGGATATTCTACACTATTTTATAACTTTCTTCATTATTTTATGACAGTACTATTTTAAAATTTTTTTCACTATTTTATGATATCCTGCACTATTTTATGATATCTTGCATTATTTTTATAACTTTCTCTACTATTTCATGACATCTGGCATTATTTTATGACTTCATTTACTATTTCTTGACTTCAGATGCTATTTCATGATTTTTGATAATATTTTATAATTTTTTATATTATTTTATGACTTTCAGTATTGTTTCATAATTTTTTTTCTATTTTATGACTTCCTGCACTGTTTTATGGCTTTCTGCATTGTTTCATGACTTCCAACATTATTTCAGGATTTCTTGTTTTGTTTTATGACATCTAGCTATTTGTAATTTTATGATTTTCGATATTATTTCATGACTTTCTATTCTGTTTTATAACTTTCTTCATTATTTTTTGATATCCAATACTGTTTTATGACTTACGTAAATATTTCATAACTTTCGATACTATTTCATGATTTTTGATGCTATTTCATAACTTCCGACATTATTTCATGACTTTCAGCATTATTTCATGACTCCATATACTTTTTTATGATTTTCAAAATTATTTTATGATATTCTATACTATTTTATGACTTCCATAATACTTTAGAATATTCTATACTATTTCATAACTTTCTTCACTATTTTATAATTTCCTCTACCATTTCATGATATCCTATAATATTTTATGATATTTTATATTATTTTTATAACTTTTTATACTTTTTTTACTATTTTATAATATCTGATATTATTTTAATAAGTCTAGAATATAATTTTATACTTAATACATTGATTTGATCAATAAAAAGATAAGTTTTATTTTTATTTAAAAGTGATGTATCCTTGAATCATCCATAAAATTAATATTTTGATATATATTCTCAAGGTGTTGAGAATTAGAGGTATATATAATTAATTTCTAAATACTTTCGATCATAGTATCATCATAAGGATGGTAATCGATCTAGATAGACCGACGCATAAATTACTTTCTTTAGGATAGATGAGTCTCTGGTCTACAGTGTAGAGACACTGAACAATAAGTGTGGATAGTTGTTAGAGAATAACTAGTACTGAGCGTGACCATACGAGAGATCACTTAGATTTTTATTCGATCATCAGTGATCATCTCGATACTATAGTTATATGAATAATTCTTTGACTTGCGATGGCACGATTGCTTGTAGTGAGGCTGCTGGAGTTTGATTGATACATAAACATGATTTCATTGAAATTTTATAGTGGATGTTGATGATAGTTGATCCACTGTAGGAGTAGAATACGCATCTAGATAGAATATATCAATCTTGATAGATAAGAGTAGTTCTATGAGATTTGAGAGGCTAAGTCCGAGAGTCTATAGTCATAGCAGTGTGATTGATGGAAAAAAATTTTCATGAAGATCATAATTAGACTTGAGCTAATCAAATCTATCATGTGACTGATGATGAGGTTTGATGATTTATCCAAGACCTGCCATCTAGTCGAAATTCACGATAGAGAGACTGAATCACATGTAAACTATACCTTGAGGTTCTTTTTTGGTTCTACTAGATTGTTACTATATACTACTAGATGTTACTGGTGAATTGTGAGAGCTCACTAGGGTTACTCAAGATTGATAATATTTGATGAGTTAGAGTGGAATCGTTCTGATCCATTGAAAAGAGTTTCAATGATACTATGATAGAGATCATTGTATATCTCACTACTAGATAGAATTGAACCTATGACATCACACAAAAAAGAGATTAAATCTGAAATAAATAATTAGACTTTTGAAGTTTCAATTGAGTTTAGAAAAATTCTATTAGATTTAGGATAACCTTGCTAGCATATAGTTGAACCCAATTTTCTCTTTGTACTTGAATTTTTTATTTGATAAGATTAATTTAAGTTAATTATCTGCTAATAATCTAAATGAATTAGATTCATTAGGCTCTAATTATTGGGTGCCTAGAATTTTGGATCATATGCATTAGGGGTTCAAACCCTCAATCAATTTTTTTAATTGTTTGCGTAAGGCATCACTTGATTTGATCAAGTTGGATGTGCCCACTTAAAAGAGAGCATGTGGGACCAGCATGGGGCATCCCTTAGGCCCCATGTGGCATGTGAAAAAATGGATGCAAAGGCTCCAATAGTTGGTGCCTAATGGATCTCCTAAAGGGGGTCAAATATCTAAGGCTACATGAATTCCTAATGCAAGTAGGACTTGCATTAAGGGGCTATTTATTTTTGAATAAGATTCAAACCTTTTATCTATCTAAAGGAGCCTTCTCTAAGGCCCTTATCATCAAAATTTCAACAGCCTCCACACCTCTTAAGAGTCCCCACACTTCTCCCTCTCTTCTCCCCTTGGGATCCAACGCCCAAAGGAGTTGGGCATCCTCCATCTCCACACCCAAGAGGAGCTTGGGCATCTCCTTTCCTTATTGATTTTTAGACCTTGGTTGCTTCATAATTAAGGAAAGAAGAGTAAGAGAAGAAGAGAAGAAAAAGATCAAGAAAAGGATCAAAGAGTTGATTGTGATCCGGACTTTATTTAGATTCGTAGGATAATTATTTTTGGAGAAAAAAGATCAACACTAAAAAAGACTGTTTCAGACTGATCCTGAGTGGATATCTATAGAGGTCGAGCACTTACTTTTTTAAGAGAGGATCTACTCTCTTCTAGATCTAGATTTGAAGAAAAAAATTATGAAATAGGTATGTGATTCGATCACATATTTAATTTCAGCATAAAATTCAGCATATATTTAATTTTAACATATGAAGTAGATCCTTGTGTTCTACATTTTATGCATACATAATTTATATTAAAAGATATTTTAATCTTTTATTTTACTATATTATTTTAAAAAAAATTTTGAAATACACATGCATGTCTCGATATAAAAATTTTAATAGTGGTATCAGAGTCATGAGTTTTATATGCATGAAATTGACATACATGTTCTTGAAAAAAATTTTAGAATCTGATTTTTTTTTATATATGAAATGTATAGATAATTTTTTTAATTTAAAATTTATTTTAAATTTAATTTTTAGATCATATATTCGATATGTGAAGACATACATAGATCTAAAATTTATTCTAGATCAGATTCTAGTTCATGCATATGGGTATATAGATGCATGCATAAATCTAAAAATTATTTTGATCTGATTTATGATTCATATATGAGATGTATGTTATATATTTAGATCTAAAAATTAGTTTCAATATGATTCATGATTTGTATATGAGATATATGATATCATATTAAGATATGAATTTTTATTTAGATCTGAATTTCACATACATATATGAGATATATGCTTGTATGTTAAATCTAAACATTAATTTTATGATTTAAAACTTATCTTTTATATAAAAAATTTAGATTTAAAATTTAGTTATAGAATTTAAAATTTATGTTTATGCATGAAGATTTTGTTTATGGGTAAATCAAAAATTAGGATATATAATTAGATTGCATCTAGAGTTTTTGATTTGAACATAATGGGTCTAATTCAATTAAGTAATTGATCAAATCAAATTAAATATTGATTACGATTAGGTCAATTAAGTATAAAATCATACAATTATTGTTGATCAAATTGATTAAATTTTATATATAGAATCGATTAATCTAAGGATCTAATTCAGCTCGATGGCTTAAGCATGATTCACTTGAGCTAATCTATTTAGACCAATTGATCTATTGATGTCTAAGATAGATAATTGAGAGATGATTATTTAATTGATTTTATTCACTTATCTGATCAATTTATTGGTGTCTAAGAAAATCAATGAGGGAACGCCCATCGATCTTCACTTACCTAATCAATTTGGAAGATTATTTCTTGAATAAGATTGCTTGATGGTTTGGTTTAGCCCATATCAATTAGATCGATCATACAATGATTGATTATATAAGATCTAGACCTAAACCTTTCCATAAATATTAAGTCCATAGGTCTTCTATCGTTGTAGGTGTGCTGATGTGGTACTAGTGTTGATTGTTCTCGACTGGTCATAGTGGTTCAGTTGCATCGAAAACATGCAGCCATTCTATTAGCAAAGAGTTGCTCCAAGATAAGGATGGGGTTGGGCCCAATAACTATTAGGTGAGAGATCCAATGACGGCTTTGCATCTGCTTGTAAATGGTGGGTCGGATTTAACTAAGGAGTATAGTCAATAACTATTAGGTGAGCTCAAATAAGTTAGAGACCAAGTTGCTGCAATATGCTTAGAGAAGCATCTGGACAAAAAATTATCCACACATCGGTATGCATGTTATCAATGACTGTTAGGTGAGATACATGATATCGGTGGGACCGTAACATTTACTAAAAATTTAGTTGTCACGTTACAATTTTCATTTCCCACCCGAGAAGTAAAGGGATCTGAAAAAATAGTTAGAGTCATTATTTGCTTCTTAAAGTCCTTAGAGCAAATATAAATTTAAAGTATAAAAGTCTAATTTGAATCTCTACTCTCACAGTTAAATCATGTCAGCTTCAAACCCTCTAGCCCACATCTTTGAGTCTAATCATTTGATCGGAACCAATTATAAAGACTGACTTAGAAACCTTAGGATTGTCCTGACTTTTGAAAAATTAGGCTATGTACTTGATCAGAAACCCCTAGTATTACCAAACCATCCTACTGCTAAGCAAAGAACAGCATATGAAAAGTGGACAGATAAAAACAGTCGGATTAAGTGCTATGTGCTGGCTTCTATATCAAATGAGTTGTAGAGCCAGCATGAGCATATGCCCACTGTTAGGGATATGATCACTCACCTACAAGAGTTGTATGGTGAGTAGAGCCATACAGTGTGCTTTAAAGTATCCAAGAGACTCTTCAATCTGAAGATACGCGAAGAACAGTCAGTCCATGAGCACTGTGTGATGGTGATCAAGGACATTAAGAAGTTTGAAAAGCTCAGGCTTAATATGCAAAAGAAATTGTAGATAGATTTGATCCTTCAATCTCTTACAAGTTTATATAGTCAATTTATTATAAATTTTTATATGAACAACCTTGATTGCACCATATCCGGATTGGTTAACTTGTTGGCCACTATTGAGGAAAATCTTGAAGAGTTCAAGGGGCGCTGTTCTTGCTGTGGAGCGGACTTCTTCATCTAAAAGAAAGTCTGGTTGGAAGAAGAAGAGTAAACCCACAAAGATGTAGAAGAAAGAGAGCAAACCAAAGAAGGACATTCTGAAGAAGGCTGAAGCAAAGAAAAAGTATTTTCACTGTGATACTGATGGCCACTATAAGAGAAACTGTCCATTCTATCTGGAGAGCCTGAAAATCAAAAAGAGTGACAAACTTTCAGAAGGTATGCTCGTAATTGAATCTAACCTAAAGATTTTTTCTACTTCTAGTTGGATATTGGACTTTGGTTCGAATGCTCATATATGTACTTCAATACAAAATCTAATAAAAAGTAGGAGGTTGAGGGAAGATGACATAATCCTTCGAATTGGCAATGGAGCAAAAGTTGCTACAGAAGTCGTTGGCACTTATCCTCTTCGATTACTGTCAGAATTTAGATTAGATTTGAAAGTCTATTATTTTATTTTTATAACTAGTCAAAATTTGATTTTCATGTTTGAACTAGCACAGGATGGTTTTGATTTTAATTTCAATAAAAATTTTTATTTTATTTATTTATGAAATAAATTGGTTATATGTGATCTTTTAATAGACAGTCTTTATCACTTGTATACTGATGCGAATGTGAATTTAAATGAGCAAGTAGTGAGTGCCGTAAGTCAAAAGAGATACAGAGACAAAATTAACTAAAAATACTTGTGGCATCATAGACTATGCTATATTAGAGAGGACAAGATAAACACACTGAAAAAAGATGGGATCCTAGGCTCTTTTGATTCAGAGTCATACCCAGCTTGTGAATCTTGTCTTCGAAGAAAAATGGCCAAGTTACCCTTTGTAGGATATGGAAAAAGGGCCACCAAGTTACTTGCCTTGGTACACACCGATGTATGTGGACCATTTGATGTGCAGATCAGCGGTGGTTATAGCTACTGCATCACCTTTACCGATGATCTATCATGGTATGGATATGTGTATCTGATGAAACATAAGTCTGAAGTCTTTGAAAAATTCAAAAAATTCAGAAATGAAGTAGAAAAATAAATAGATAAACTCATTAAGATTTTTCGATCTGAATGAGAAAGAAAATATCTTAGTCAAAAAATTTTAGAATATCTTAAGGATAACGGCATAGTCTCTCAATGGACTCCTCCTGAAATACCTCAGTTTAACGAGATATTCGAAAGGAGGAATAGAACTCTATTAGATATAGTTAGATCCATGATGAGCTTCACTGATTTATCCTTATATCTTTGGGGACATACCTTATTAATGGTAATTCACCTATTGAATAGAGTTCCATCAAAATCCATTTCGACCACACCATATGAGATATGGCATGGTAAGAAGTTGAGTCTAGATTATCTTAAGACTTGGAGATATTTGACCTATATCAAAAGACAGATAACTGATAAATTAGAGGATAGATCTATAATAGCTCATTTTATAGGATATCCAAAAGAATTAATGAGATACTACTTCTACTTTTCACAAGATCATAATGTGATTGTGAGTCAGAATGTCATATTTCTAAAAAAATAATTTATTTAGAATAGTGGTAGTGGGAGGTTAGTTGAGCTTGAAGAGAAGGTCTCTAAAGAGCAAAGAGCTATGGATCCTCAGAAACCTATTGTTCATGAGCCAGTAGTTGATGTTCCTCCACCACCTCGTAGATCTAGTAGGATCTTCCGACCTCTAAAAAGGTACATGGGTATGCTTACGAAAAAAATAAAGAAAATATTTTTTTATGGGAGATAAGGGTCATGGTGATGATTATAATATCTTTAATGAGACGATGTCTGATATCGATTTCGAAAAATAGTTAGATGCAATGAAGTCAAAAATTGACTCAATGCACTCGAGCCAAGTATGGACCTTAATAGATTCATCCGAGGGTATAGTACCCATTGAGTATAAATGGATCTACAAAAGAAAAATAGGTGCCAATGGTAAGCTAAAGACCTATAAAGCTAGGCTCGTGGCAAAAGGTTATAGTCAACGTGAAGGTATTGACTATCATAAAATCTTCTCATCCATGATCATACTGAATCCATCCACACTCTGCTTGCTGTTACAGCTTATTATGATTATGAAATCTGATAGATCGATATGAAAATTATCTTCTTGAATGGATATCTTAAGAAAGATATCTATATGGAGCAGCCTTTGAGTTTCACATCTGGTGATGGTGATCATCGAGTCTGTAGGCTATAAAGATCCATATACGGATTAAAGCAAGCTTCTTAGAGTTGGAATCTTCATTTTAATGATGCGATCAAATTGTTTGATTTTATCAAGAATGAAAAAGAATCTTTTGTATACAAGAGGGTCAATAGGAGTGCAATAATATTCTTCGAATTGTACGTGGATGATATTCTCCTCGTTGGGAATGATATTCCCATGCTGATCTCGATCAAAAGATGGTTGTCCAAGAAATTCTCCATGAAAGACCTAAGAGAAGCATCCTATATTCTTGGAATAAAGGTCTATATGAATAAATCTAAAAGGATACTAGGCCTGTCACAAAAGCTGTACATAGAGAAAGTGCTGAAGAGGTTTAGCATGAAAAACTCTAAAAGAAGACTCTTATCTCTTAGGCATGGTATTCATCTTTTCAAGACGATGTGTCCCACCATATCTGAGGAAGTTCAGTGCATGTATAGGATTCCTTATGCCTCGACCATAGGGAGTCTCATGTATATCATGCTATGTACTCAATTTGATATTATTCTTGTTGTGAGTGTCACGAGCAGGTATCAGTCAAATCCAGATGAGGAGTACTGGATAGCTGCAAAGAACATCTTTAAGTACTTGAGAAGAACTAAAGATTTATTCTTGATCTTTGGAGGAGCTTCTGAGTTACGAGTCGAGGGGTATACTGATTCAAACTTCATGTCTGATCCTGATGATAGAAAGTCGACATCATGATATGTGTTCGCATGTAATGGTGGCACAGTCAGCTGAAAAAGTTTCAATTAACCAATCATAGCGGATTCGACCATAGAAGCTGAATATATCGCTGCTTCGAATACTGCAAAGGAAAATTTTTGATTCAAGAAGTTTGTTATGAAGCTTGGGATAATGACATTGGATGTTATACCACTTTATTGCGACAACAATAAAGCTATAGCACTTGCTAAGGAGCTGAGGTCTCATCAAAAATCAAAACATATCGAGCGGCGATTTCATATCATATGTGACTACCTCAAAAAAAAATGTCAAGGTGTGAAGAATAAACTCTGCAGACAACGTGGCAGACTCACTGACAAAACAATTGAGCCCGCCAAAGATGGAAGTCCACCTTGAGAAGATGGAACTTAGATTAGTGGCCAATTGGCTTTAGTCTAAGTGAGAGATTATTAGATATATGTCCTAGAAGTCAATACGGCTGACACATTATAATAAGTCTAGGGTATAATTTTATACTTAATACATTGATTTGATCAATAAAAGGATAAGTTTTATTTTTATTCAAGAGTGATGTGTCCTTGAATCATCTATAGAATTAATACTTCGATACATATTTTCAGGGTATTGAGAATTAGAGGTATGTAAAATTAATTTTTAAATGCTCCCGATCATAGTATCTTCATGATGATGGTAATCGATCCGGATAGACCGGCACACAAATCATCTCCTTCGAAAAAGATGAGTATCTGGTCTACAGTATAGAGATACTGAGCGATGAGTGCGGATAGTTGTTAGAGAACAACTAGTATTGAACATGACCATACGAGAGATCACATAGATTTGTATTCGATCATCAATGATTGTCTCGATGCTATAGTTGTGTGAATGATCTTTTGACCTGTGATGGTATGATTACTCGCAGTAAGGCTGCTGGAGTTTGACTGATACATAAATATGATTTTATTGAGACCTTGTAGTAGATGTTGACAACAGTTGGTCTACTATAGGAGTAGGATGTGCATCTAAATAGAATCTATCGATCTTGATAGAGAGTAATAGTCCTATGAGATTTGAGAGGCTAAGATCAAGAGTCTATGGCTACAACAGTGTGATTGACGGAAAAGAGTTTCTATGAAGATCATAATTGGACATGAGCTAATCGAATCTATCATATGACTAATGATAAAGTTTGACGACTTATCCATGACTTACCATCTAGTCAGAACTCATGATAGAAGGACTGAATCATGTGAACTACACCTTGAGGTTCTTTTTTTATTCTACTGAATTACCACTTTATATTGTTAGATGTCACTGGTGGATTGTGAGAGCTCATTAATATTGCTCAGGATCGACAATCTTTGATGAGTTAGAGTGGAATCGTTCCAATCTGTTGAAAAGAGTTTTAATGATACTATGATAGAGATCATTGTATATCTCACTATCAGATAGAATTGAACCTATGGGGTCACACACCAAATAGATTAGACTTAAAATAAGTAATTGAGCTTATGAAGTCTTAATTAGGTTTAGAGAAACTCTATTGGATTTAGGATAACCTTGCTAGCACATGGTTAAATCTAATTTTCTCTTTGTATTTGAATTTTTTATTTGATAAGATTAATTTAAGATAATTATCTGCTAATAATCTAAATAAATTAGATTCATTGGGTTTTAATTATTGGGTGTCTAGGATTTTAGATCATATGCGTTAAGGGTTCAAACCCTTAATCAATTTTCTTGATTATTTGTATGGGGCGCCATTTGATTTGATCAAGTTGGGCATGCCCACTTAAATGAGGATGTGTGGGACCAGCATGGGGCATCCCCTAGGCTCTATATAGTATGTGAAAAAGTGGGTGCAAAGGCTCCAATAGTTATCACCTAATGGATCTCCTAAAGGAGTCAAATATCTAAGGCTACAAGGATTCTTAATACAAGTAGGACTTGTATTAAGAGGCTATTTATTTTTGAATAGGATTCAAATCTTTTATCTATTTAAAGAGACCTTCTCTAAGAGTCTTATAATCAGAATTTCAGCTGCCCCCATACCTCCTAAGAGTCCTCACGCCTCTCCCTCTCTTCTCCCCTTTGGATCCAATGCCCAAAGTAGTTGGGCATCCTTCATCTCCTCACCCAAGAGGAGCTTAGGCATCTCTTTTTCTTGCTGGTTTTCAGATCTTGATTGCTTCATAATCAAGAAAAGAAGAGCAAGAGAAGAAGAGAAGAAAAAGATCAAAGAAAGGATCAAAGAGTTGATCATAATTCAGGCTTCGTTTAGATTCGCAGGATAATTATTCTTAGAGAAAAAAGATCAACATCAAAGAGGGCTATTCTAAGCTGATCCTGAGTGGATTCCTATAAATATTAGGTACTTGCACAGCTAAGAAAGAATCTACTCTCTTTCAAATCCAAATTTAAAGAAAAAAATTACGAAACATGTATACAACTCGATGACATATTTAATTTCAGCATAAAATTCAACATATGTTTAATTTTAGCATATGAAGTAGATCATTGTGTTTTAAATTTTATGCATGCATAATTTAGATTAGAATATATTTTAATCTTCTATTTTATTATGTTATTTAGAAAAAAAAATTGAAACACACATGCATACCCCATACGAAAATTTCAATAATTTTAGGACTTTCTGTTCTGTTTTATAACAACTAGCTATCTGCAATTTTATGACTTTTGATATTGTTTCATAATTTTGTATTTTATTTTATGATTTTTTTCACTATTTTTTGACATCTGACACTATTTTATGACTTTTGCAAATATTTCATAATTTTCGACACTGTTTCATGACTTCCAGCACTGTTTCATAACTTTCGACACTATTTTATGACTTTCAGCATTATTTCATAACTCCATGCATTTTTTTATGACTTTTAAAATGATTTTATGACATCCTACACTGTTTTATGACTTTTGTAATACTTTAGAACATCCTACACTATTTTATAACTTCTTTTGCTATTTTATGACTGTACTATTTTATAATTTCCTCCATCATTTCATGATATCCTATACCATTTTATGATATCCTACATTATTTTTATAACTTCCTCTACTCTTTCTACTGTTTCATGATATCTGGTATTATTTTATAACTTCAATTATTGTTTCATGACTTCAGACGCTGTTTCATGACTTTCAACAATATTTTATGATTTTCTACATTATTTTATGACTTTTTCCAATATTTCATGACATCCTATACTGTTTTATAACTTCCTCTATTATTTCATGACTTTTGATATTGTTTCATAACTTTCTGTTCTGTTTCATAATTTTTTATTCTATTTTATGACATCCAGCATTATTTTATGACTTCTAGTATTATTTTATAACTTTCTGTTCTGTGTTATGACTTCCTCCATTACAAGTGGATTTGATTCAGTGGTCCCTTAATGGTTCATTTTGGTCAGTTTAGAGTAAACTACCACATGAACAAGTGTGATAGCGTATTATCAAAATTAATGTTGATGATCACTAAGAAGACCTCAAAAAGTTCAAGAGGTTGTGTTCATACTGTGAAAAATCTGGTTCAAGGAAAGAGTCTCTTAAAATAGAGGTCTACAGGAGAATGAGCAAAGGATCTTCTCAAGGAGGAGGCATCAGGCAAGGAAAGGTGCTTCTGCTGCAGCACTGACAGTCACTAATATGAGAAGTGTTCTCTTACCTAGATAGCCTAAGAAAAAGGGTGACACATCTTATGAAAGAATTTCAAATCTATTTATATATTGATATATTCAGACAGTGAGTATGCCGTATGTGTTAGATGTGTGTCCTAGATATCAGATTGGTTGACATATTCCTGTACAAAGGTAAGGGCAAATTTATAATTTTGACTATAAATGAATAAAGGGTTATTCTACTATCACATTATGTACATTATGTCTGTGATACATCCTTTGAGTTAGTAGCAATATTAATTCATATTTTCAAGAGTTGAAAATTTAAGGCATAAATTTACATAACTAACTCATAAACAGCTCCTAACCATAGGATCATCACGAGGATGGTGATCGATCCAGAAGGTTGGTGTACGATCGCTTTCTTAGGATAGATGTGTCTTGAGTCTACGGTGTGGAGATACCAGAGTGAGAGTACAGATATTCATTGAGAACGAGAGTACTGAGCGTGACCACCTCGAGCAGTCATAAGGAAGTCTATCTTCTCGTCGATGACTAGCTCGATGCTGCAGCTGTGTGTCTAGTTCTTTGATCTGAGGTACATCGACAGTTCACCTTGAATGTGTTATAGTTTGACTACACCATAACTCGATCTCCTAGCCATTCAAAATCTTGAGGTGTATGTTGGCTGTAGCATATTCATTGTAGGAACCAGATTGCACCAAGATGAGATCTATCAACCTCGGTAGATAAAAGGAGTAGTCTTATGATGATCGAAAGATTGAGTCCTTAAGCCCATGGCCATGGTAGAGTGAAATAATGAAAAAGAGTTTTCCATTAAGATTTCACATCAGACTTGGATCGATCGATTGATTTATATGACTGATGTTGGATTTGATGAGTTCACCTTAACCCTAATTCAGTCGGGACTCATGATAGAAGAACTCAATCACACAGGTAGCTACACTAAGAGGTTCATCTTTATTTCTGATGGATTGCCACCATATACTGTTAGGTGTCACTGATGGATTTTGAGAGTAATTAGAATGATCTTGATGATCGATAATTTTAATTGTCTGAATCAGAAGAGTTCTGGTCCATCGAAAGGAGTTTCGATGATATCGATGATGAGATCACGACATATCTCATTACCATACGAAAATGAACCTAACTGGATCACACAAATAAGAGTTAGGGTCTAGATGTCACCAATTGAGCTAGCCCAGTTCGATTGATTTGGATTAGATCCAATTAGGTTCAAGAAAATCATGCTAGCACACGATTGAGCCTAACTTTCTCCTCGTGTGATCTTTTCTATCTCGACTGAGCCAAATGTGATTTGGCTCACCCAAAGAACCTTGAGAAGGTTTCTCACAATCTGACTGGAGCCAATCCAGCTTAAAAAGGATTTGTGTTAATTTATGAGATAAATTTAAGACAACACCTGCTAATTTCTGTCACCTGCCATTTTCATTTTAGGACATTGGTCAAACGTTGACCTATGAACCTTGGACTAAAGGTCACTTGATAAGAGGTCATTGGAGAGTTTTTATAGAGTGTCCACCTGCCATATTTAGATTAGGCGTGCGCCCCAAGTGGATAAGGACAGAGTTCCATGAGATGAGGACTCTGATCCCTTAATCAACTTGGACTGTGGGGCGTCAATCTCACTATGCTTATCCAGTGTTGGCACCAATAGTAGGAGAGATTATGGGGATTCTTATCTGATATAATCAGATAACATCACTCCATCAATCAAAATTTTTCCAAAATTAATTAGAATTTTTTAATTGATCGAATGATGTGGCATTGCATGGCGCAGCAGGATCTATTTAAACCATGTCTGCGCCTAGGGTTTAGAGATTCTGCTCAATAACCAGCAAAAGCCTGAATCCTCTCCACTTCTCCATGCCCCCTCTGCTCCTCTCCCTCCCCTCTTCACATCCAAGAGGTTGGGGATCCATCTGGTGCTTGTCCAAGGCATGGTGGCTCTTTGATTAGAAGGTTGCAGAGATTTATCGAGAAGCTGCTGCTCCAGCTTCAGAAGATCTTTTGAAGATCTTTCAGATCAGATCCAGATCTAATTTTTGGAAAAAAAATTTATGAGGAGAAGATGATCCAGATCCTGCTTGAGTGGATACTGATAGAGGCCAGGCGACTGAGTGACTATTTTAGAACCTTGGGCATTGCTGCGATCATCTATAGGATAATCTAGTTACCCTAGAGGTATTTCTCTATTCCTCAAGATTTTAGATTTAATTTTAGATTTAATATTAGATAATAGGAATTAGATCTAATAGATCTTAGATCTAAAATATTATAAGATAATTTTTTTTAAAATATTCTACCCCAGATCTCATTAGATCTGGAAGATCCTACAGGAAAAAAGTCAATTTTTCCTTCAACTGGTATCAGAGCCAGGTTGATGGCTCTATTTTAGATCTAATTTAGATCTGATTTTTATTTTTATTTATCTGATATTAATAGATTTCAGATGTCATATCAGATGTGATAGGATCTGAAATCAAAAAAATTTAAAATTAAATCTTAGTAGATCTAGCATGTATGAGATGCATGACTAGACTAGGAGTAGTTTAATCTATGAATAGTCTTATAGTTTTATGTTTTAATGTGATTAAAATATAAATTAGATCTAATTTATTCTTTGACTTTTTGATATTATAAATATTATATTCACATCAAAAAATAAAAAATAAAATTTAATTAATTCATAAGATTGATCTATTGTATGCCTAGACTAGTTGTAGAATTATTCTAGTAACTGTCTAGAATAGATTTCATATTGAATAGTTTAATTTAAATATTATTTTAAAGATATTATATGTGATGTATCAGATCTGAAAGCATGCTAATTAGATCAGATTTTAATATATGAGATGTATGCAAAGCATGTATAAGTTAGATCTGAAATTATATATGTGATATGTAACTTAGATCTAACTAGTTTTGTAGTTAAATTAATATTTCTGATAAAAGTATTCCTCATGGCCATTCGATCATAAGAACAAAGTAGGGTTTAAGACCCTCTCCTCTTATTCAATGGGGTGTTCTTATGGCGTGTAGGGGTGCTGCGTGTTCATCCTTAATCAGAAATCAAAATTTACTTTTCTGCAAAATCCTAGATCCTAAAATCCTAGGATTTATTTACATATTTTGTTTATGAACCCAAGGCTTAATTAATGAATTAAGCTTATAAAATTAAATTAGGTCTAAAATTGAGAATTTTAGATCTAAGTCATTTTCATAAAATTGGGTTCGAACTTGGATAACTCAATTAGGTCTAGCGGTTGATCAAATCGAATCAAAAGTTGGTTAGATGGGATCATGAAAGCTAATAATTGACCAGCCTAATAGGATTAAGTCTAGGTTAAGATTGAATCACATTCATATGTGACTCGATCAAGTTAAGACCTAATTTGGCTCAGTGGTTAGAGCCAGGATTGTAGGCTAACCCAATTGATTCTGGTTTGATAATTTGGTATCTAAGGTAAGTTGGGCAGATGCGACCGACTGATTTTTAATTGGGAGCTACTCGACTCGAATACGTTCTTGTCAAGTTAATGATATATCCCTTCCATCGGTCTCACTTACCTGGCCAAATGTGTTGACCCAGTTCTGATTTGAGGTCGCTAACAATTTGAGCTAACCCATGCCACTAGATTAGTCATAATTGTTATGACTATGTCAAGTCAAGTTTAATGAGACCTAAAATAAATTTTTCTAAAAAAATATTAAGTCTAAGGTCTTCCACCATTGTGGATGTGCGGGTCCTTCTCGGGGTTGATTATTCTCGGTTGGTTACAGTGGCTCAGTTGCACCAGAAAGATGCAACCATGTCCATTAGGCATTGGATGCTATGAATTAGAGGATGGGTTGTGCTCAATATTCCGGATACGGTGAGGGATCCAATCAGGAATCTAGTTCGTGCAAATGGTGGGTCTGACTTAACTAAGGATTGGAGCAATATTTCGAGCACGGTGAGCTTTATAAATTAGAGACCAAGTTTTAGATGCACTATGATTAGAGAATTATTGGACAAGAGTTGTCCACTCATCGATTGACCCATCACCAATGACTATTAGGTGAGGTGGTGAGCCAGTCGGTGAGACCGCACCACCCACTAGAAATCACTAATCACAGAGATTTTCACATCTCTACCTAGGGAGTGTAGGGATCTGAGAAAATAATGGGAGCTTAATTTATTTAAAAATGAAACCCCTAAATAAATTAGTTAAGTCTGATTATAAAATCTAACTAGAAACTCTTGACTCTCTACAGGAAACATGTCTGCGTCCAACCCCCTGACCAAAATACTAGACACTCACAGATTGACTGGACCTAATTTCAAAGACTGGTTGAGAAACTACAGAATTATTCTGAGTTCTGAAAAGCTGACTCATGTCTTGGACCAGGACCCACCTGTTATGCCAGCACGTCCGACTACTGAACAGAGAGCGTCTCTGGAAAAGTGGATGGATGATGATAACAAAGCCAGGTACTATATGTTGGGTGCCATGTCTGATGACTTACAGCACCAGCATGAGAATATTATGACTACCTGCCAAATGTTGGCTCACCTACAAGAGTTGTTTGGTGAACAAAGTCGTGCAACCAAGTATCAAGTCTATCAAAGACTTTTTAAGACTAAAATACGTGATGGGCAGTCAATCCACGATCATTGTTTGACAATGATCAAGGACCTTGAGGAGCTTGAGAAGCTCGGTGTCATCTTAAACAGGGATTTTTAGATTGATGTGATCCTTCAATCCTTGTCTGATGCATATGGTCAGTTCATCATGAACTTCCATATGCATAAGATGCAGTGTACCTTGGCTGAGTTAATGAACATGTTGGTTATGGCTGAGCTTTCTTTGAAGGGTTCAAAAGACTCAGTCCTTATTGTGGAGCGGACTTCTTCCAAGAGAAAGTCTTTTGGAAAGAAGAAGAAGTCTGTGAAGAAGCAGAAGGTAGATGGGAAGAAAAAAAAGACGGAACCGAAGAAGAAGACTGCTGAAAAGAAAAAATATTTTCACTGTAATTCAGACGGCCATTGGAAGCAGAACTGTCCTCAGTACCTGACCATCCTGAAGAATAAGAAGGATGGTCCTTCTGGAGGAATGCTCGTTATAGAATCTAATCTTACAATTTCTCTGCATCCAGTTGGGTACTTGACTCTGGTTCTAGTGCTCATTTGTGCACTTCTATGCAGGATCTTGAGGAGAGCAAGAAGCTGAGGGATGGGGATATGATCCTATGCGTCGGAAACGGAGCAAGAATTGCTGCTGTGGTCGTGGGAACCTACCCTCTACGATTACCGTTAGGATTAGATTTAGTTCTTAGAGATTGTTATTATGTGCCTACAGCAAGCAGGAATTTGATTTTTGTTTTATGTTTAGCACAAGAAGGCTATGTGATTAGCTTTCATAAGAATCATTGAAACATATTTTATGAAAATAATAAAGTTGTAAATTATTTTCTTATTAATAGTCTCTATCAGCTACATATTGATGTATCTGTATTTAATATCGAGCAAAATATGAATGCCATAGGAATTAAAAGGCCTAGAGATAGTCTAAATGATAGGTATCTGTGGCATCTAAGGCTAGATCATATAGCGGAAGACAGGGTTAACAAATTGAAAAAATTCAGGCTATTGAGTTCATTGACTTTCGAGTCATATCCAGTTTGTGAATCATACCTTCAAGACAAAATGACCAAGCTTCCTTTTACAGGATATGGGGAAAGGGCCACAGACCTACTTGCCCTAGTACATACAGATGTATGCGACCCATTTGATGTGCCGGCTAGAGGCAACTATGTCTACTTCATTGCCTTCACTGATGATATGTCTAGGTACGGATATGTGTTTCTAATGAAACACAAGTTTGAAGCCTTTGAAAAATTCAAAGAATTCAGACATGAAGTAGAAAAACAAACAGAAAAGTCCATTAAGGTTTTTCGATCAGATCGAGGAGGTGAATACCTTAGTCGAGAGTTTCTAGACTATCTTAAGGATAATGACAGTCTCTAAATGGACTCCACCTGGAACGCCACAACTCAACAGGGTTTCAGAATGGAGAAACCAGACTCTATTAGATATGGTCCATTCCATGATGAGCTTCACGAACCTCCCTGAGTTTCTTTGAGGATATTATCTCATGATAGCAATATATGTATTGAATAGGATTTCCTCTAAAATCGTTCCTACCACACCGTATGAGATATGGCATGGTACAAAGCCAAGTCTGAGTCATCTCAAAATTTGGGATTGTCCGGCTCATGTCAAGAGATAGTAGGCAGACAAGTTAGAGTTTAGATCTTTTAGAGCTCGGTTCATAGGATATCCTAAAGAGTCATTAGGATACTATTTCTATACTTCAGAAGACCACAATGTGATGGTGAATCGACATGCTATTTTTTTTGAAAAATAGTTTATTCAAGATGATGGCATCGGAAGAATAATTAAGCTCAAGGAGAATATCTTCCAAGAGCAATGAGCTAAAGAACTCGAGGAACCCAATCAATTAGAACCAGTCCTAACACAACCTCTTCTACCACATAGATCGACTAGGGTTTCTCGTCCTCCTGAAAGATACTTAGGTACTATACAAGAGGAAGTAGAGGAAATGTTCTTCATGAAAAATGAGGCTCGTGGTGATGACCCCAAGACCTATGACGAGGCGATATTAGATATCAACTTCGAAAAATGGTTAGAGGCAATGAGATCAGAAATTGACTCGATGCACTCAAACCAAGTCTGGACCTTGGTAGATCCACCTGAAGATATTATACCTATAGGTGTAAATGGATCTTCAAGAGAAAGATAGGTATAGATGGAAATGTGGAGACATTCAAGGCTAGGCTCATAGCGAAAAGTTATAGTCAGCACGAAGGCATTGACTATCAGGATACTGTTGCTCCTAGATTGATTTTGATGATTACAAAGCAGATTGAAGGGATACAAACAATTGAAAAAGTCCTTATGCTCTTCAAGGGCAAAATCGTAATTTTACTAAAATCCTGATTTGATAGTACCATTTGGTAGAACAAATGATTTGAAATCTATTGGTGAAAATTTCATTGTGTTTGGACTTATATTTTTGAAGTTATGAAGGTTTGAAGTGCATGAGTCGACTCATGAGTCAACTCATGGCACTATGAGCTGAATGGCACGAAAAAATTCCCATGGCACGCTGGATTTTTGGCTTGGCACGACCTGTGAGTCGACTCATGAGTCGACCCACAAGGCATGAGTCGACTCATGAGTCGACCTCTGCTGATTTGAGCCGAAAAATCCAGAAATCAGATCTTCTGGTCTGTTGCAACAGAAGTCGACTCATGAGTCGACTCCTGAAGCATGAGTCGACTCATGAGTCGACCCCTGCGATGGGAAATATCAGCAACGGCTATTTTTTTGTCCGTTTTAATTGCCATTTATGCTTCCTAAAAATCCTCTAACGGCTCTTTATCTGCCTAAATTGTTTTCTCTTGCTACTAATGCCATAAAATGCTTAAAATGGTGAAAGGAAATTGCAGATTAAATAGCAGATCAAATTACAAAGAAAAAGAGTGGAAATCGAGAGATCAAACGTGAGATCAAAAGAGAAGAGAGGATCCTAAATCTGAGATCAACGAAATATTCAAGAAGAAGAGAGAGGATCCACAATATTCAAGAGAGTTTGTGAAAAAGAAAAGCAAGAGCATTCAAAGAGAGAATCTTTCAAGTCGATTGTTTTCAACCTTGATCTAGAGATCGTTCAAAGCTTTCAAGAGATCTTCAATCAACAATCAACCTCTTCTCAAGCGTTCAACCGTTCATTCATCTTGAGAAAATCTGAAAAAGGGGTTCTTCATTTGAGTAAAGCTTTTATTGTTATATTTGCTCATTTAAGGAGCTGTTATTGTATTCATCTGTGCTCTAAATATTCTTACTCTTTGTGAGTTTTTGCTCTTGTTTTTGGAGGATTTCTAAAACAAGGAAAGGTTGATCCGAACCTGAAATCGGAGTGTTTTGGGTTTGCTTGTACCCGGGAAACAAGTGTTCTAGCTTGGGATAGCTAGGGTCGGAGTTTCCGACGTCTTGTATTCTAGCTTGGGATAGCTAGTGTCAGAGTTTCTGATGTTTTGTATTCGGGTTGAATACAAAGGATAGTGGATTAAAATTCCCAAGTGGAATCTTGGGGAGTGGATGTAGGTGCAAGGTTAGCACCGAACCACTATAAATCCTTGTGTTTGTGGTGTGCTTTATCGCTTTATCTTATTTCTTTATTATATCCTTGCAATACTGCTTTAGTTAATTAATATTGATTTAAAGCCATTGTTTTGTTCTTCATAAGTTATCTGTTGGGCTTAAAATTTTTTAGAAACCCAATTCACCCCCCCTCTTGGGTTGCATAGCTGGGCAACAAGTGGTATCAGAGCCAGTGCTCTAGCCCTTCTTTGATCTAACAATCAAAGAGCCAAAGATCTATGGCAACCCATGTTGGAACTTCTCTAGCTGAGGGGCAATCAACAAACCGACCTCCACTTTTCAATGGGTCTAATTACACCTATTGGAAAGCTCGGATGAAGATTTTCATACAAGCACTCGACTATGATATGTGGAGTATCATAGTGAATGGTCCTCACACACCCACCAAGATTATAGATGGTGAGGAGTCAACCAAACCCGAGAAAGAATGGGATGAGGTTGACAAGAAATTGGCACAATTAAATGCCAAAGCTATGAATGTTCTTTATTGTGCACTAGATGCTAGTGAATTTAATCGCATTTCTACTTGTGCATCTGCTAAAGAAATATGGAATAGGTTAGAAGTCACCCATGAGGGAACAAATCAAGTAAAAGAGTCTAAAATAAACATGCTTGTACATAAATATGAATTGTTCAAAATAGAGCATGATGAGTCCATAACTGCTATGTTTACTCATTTTACTGATATAATCAATGGTTTAAAGAGTCTTGGCAAATCTTATACTAACAGTGAACTTGTAAGGAAGATTCTCAGGTCACTGCCAAGAACTTGGGAAGCCAAGGTGACTGCCATCCAAGAAGCAAAGGACTTGAACACTCTACCTCTAGAAGAGCTTCTTGGATCCTTGATGACTCATGAACTTAGCATGATGCAACATCAAGAGGATGAAATCAAAAAGAAAAGAACCATTGCCCTCAAATCCACAACTTCACCTGATTATGAAACAGATGACTCTGAAGATGAAGATCAGGATGAGGAGATGGCTCTCATCACCCGGAAATTCAAGAAGTTTCTAAGAAAAAGGAAACATGGGATGAGAAAGAAATTTACAAAAAGGGATAAAAGTATAGAAAAGGAGAAAGATCAAACCCCTATATGCTACGAGTGCAAGAAGCCAGGACATTTCAGATCCGAATGTCCTCAATTGAAGAAAGGTCCAAAGAAATTCAAAAAGAAGGCAATGATGGCGACCTGGAGTGCAAGTGATGACTCAAGCTCCGACGAGGAAACCTCAACCGAACAAGCCAATCTGTGTCTGATGGCACATGAAAATGAGGTAACTTCTGAATCCACTAGTGAATTTACTTTTGAAGAATTGCATGAAGCTTTCTATGATTCAATTGATGAATTAAAGAAACTAGGGAAGAAAAACAAAGAGCTGAAATTGGAAAATCAGTCCTTAGTGAATCAAGCTGAAATTCTTTCAATTGAAAAATTCATATTGATTCAAGAAAATTAAAACTTTAAGGATGAAATTAACAGGTTGAAATCTATGGTAGATAAGTTCACCTTAAGTTCAAACAAGCTAAATATGATCCTTGATAATCAGAAAGCTATATATGATAAGGCTGGACTTGGTTACAAACCCCTGAAGAAACAAAAATTTTTGAAGGATATTTATGCAAATTATTCAAACAAAAAGCCTACAAATATTACTTGTTTTAAATGTGGAAGAATAGGACATAAATCATACACATGTCTTATTAACAAATATGCAAACACAAAAAAAATATGGGTTCCAAAAGGAACCATTCTGACTAACCTGAAAGGACCCAAGAAAGCTTGGGTACCTAAGACAGAAACTTGATCTGTGCTTGCAGGTGTGTCTAGCATCCCAAGAAGGAAACAGAAAATGGTATCTTAACAGCGGATGCTCGAGACACATGACTGGTGATGAATCACAATTCATCACGCTTGATGCTAAGGATGGAGGGATGGTCACCTTTGGAGATAATGGCAAAGAAAAGATCATCGGGATAGGTAACATTGGTATCACTCCCTCCAAATACATTGAGAATGTTTTACTTGTTAAAGGTTTAAAGCATAACTTACTCAGCATTAGTCAATTCTGTGATAAAGGGTATAAAGTAAGTTTTGAATCATCTGTATGCATTGTGACGAGTCCTATTAACGATGGTATTAAATTTATAGGACATAGGCATGGCAATGTTTATATGGTAGACTTAAATGATTTAACTAAATTAGACATGCAATGCCTAGTTTCCTTAAATGCTAAAATAAATGAGACTAGTTGGCTGTGGCATCGTAGACTTGCACATATTAGCATGCATTCTCTTTCAAAATTAATCAAAAAGGATTTAGTTCTCGGTTTGCCAAAATTAAATTTTGAAAAGGATAGAATTTGTGATGCATGCCAATTAGGTAAACAAACTAGAATATCATTTAAATCCAAAAATACTATTTCAACTTCTAGACCTTTAGAGCTCTTACATATGGATTTATTTGGACCAACTAAAACCACTAGTCTAGGAGGAAAACGATATGGATTTGTAATAATTGATGATTACTCTCATTTTACTTGGGTTTTCTTTTTAGCTCACAAAAATAAAACTTTTCAAATTTTCACGAAATTTCATCGAAAAGTCACTAATGAAAAAGGGTTTCAATTCAAAATATTAGAAGTGATCATGGAACAGAATTTGAAAATCATGACTTTGAAAATTTTTGTGATGAAAATGGAATTGGCCACAACTTCTCTGCTCCTAGGACACCCCAACAAAATGGGTAGTTGAAAGGAAAAATAGAACCTTAGAAGAAATGGCCCGTACCATGCTCTGTGAAAGCAACCTTCCAAAATATTTTTGGGCGGAAGCTATTAACACAGCATGTTACATTTTAAATCGTGCTTTAATAAGACAATTTTTAAAGAAAACCCCCTATGAACTTTGGAAAGGAAGAAAACCAAATATTGCCTATTTTCATGTTTTTGGTTGCCGATGTTTGTATTAAATAATGGCAAAAAAAAACTTGATAAATTTGATGCAAAATCAGATGAAGCAATCCTTCTAGGTTACTCCTCCACTAGTAAAGCATTTAGAGTGTTCAACAAAAGAACCTTAGTAGTTGAGGAGTCCATACATATTGTCTTTGATGAATCTAACGATCTTCCTTCAAGGAAGAATAAGGGTGTTGATGATGCAGATCCACTAATAGAAGTATGAAGGAGATCACTCTAAAAGATTCAGCAACTCCAGAAGACAAGGATCAAGAAGATGAACAAAATGAGAAAGGTGAAAAAATTCAAGAACAACCTCAAGGTACAAATGACTTACCCAAGGAATGGAGGTATGTTCACAACCACCCTAAGGACTTAATTATCGGTGATCCTATGCATGGGTAAAAACACGTTCTTCACTTAGAGATGTACTTAATCATTGTGCTTTTGTATCTCAACTTGAACCTAAAACTTTTGAAGAAGCTGAAAATGATCATAACTGGATTAATGCTATGCAAGAAGAACTCAGTCAATTTAAAAGAAATAATGTTTGGACCTTAGTGAAAAGACCTAAAGATTATTCAATAATTGGCACAAAATGGTCTTTAGAAACAAATTAGATGAGCATGGAAATGTAATTAGAAATAAAGCAAGACTGGTTGCTAAGGGATATAATCAAGAAGAAGGAATTGATTTTGATGAAACCTTTGCACCTGTTGCTAGATTAGAAGCCATTAGACTTCTACTTGCTTATGCTTGCTTTATGAAATTCAAACTATTTCAAATGGATGTTAAAAGTATATTTTTAAATGGATATATTTCTGAAGAAGTATATGTAGAACAACCCCCTGGATTTGAAAATCATGCTTTCCCAATCATGTCTTTAGATTAAATAAAGCTTTATATGGTCTAAAACAAGCACCTAGAGCATGGTATGAAAGGCTAAGCAAATTTCTACTAAATAATGGTTTCTCAAGAGGCAATGTGGATACAACTCTATTTATTAAAAGATACCAAAATGATATGCTAATTATACAAATTTATGTTGATGACATAATTTTTGGGTCTACTAATGAATCCCTTTGTCAAGACTTTGCTAAGCTTATCAGGGAGAGTTCGAGATGAGCATGATGGAGAACTCACCTTCTTCCTCGGACTCCAAATCAAACAATCAAAAGAGAGAATCTCCATCACCCAAAGCAAGTACACCAAGAACTACTCAAAAGATTTAGAATGGAGAACTGCAAACCAATTGGCACACCAATGAGTCCCTCATGTAAGCTTGACAAGGATGATGAAGGTAAAAGCGTAGACTTAAAATACTATAGAGGTATGATTGGCTCATTATTATATTTAACTGCAAGTAGTCTGATATCATGTTTAGTGTTTGCTTATGTGCAAGATATCAATCTAATCCTAAGGAATCTCATTTGAATGCTGTTAAAAGAATCCTTAGATACTTAAATGGTACACAAACTATAGGGTTATGGTACTCTAAGGACTCACAAATTAATTTGTTAGGATATTCTGATGCTGATTTTGCTGGATGT